>NW_027196925.1:5000-73845 GCF_038502225.1 Cherax quadricarinatus | reverse complement strand
TGTGTAGGCTAAGAGATATACACTTCTCTGTGTGTGTGTAGGCTGAGAGATACACCTCTCTTATCCTTGACTGGTTGTGTACAGGTAACCTGCAGCAGTCTTAGCCACCCTCGTGTAGTAGATAGGATTGAAATCTTGAGTCCCAGTGAACTCAAAGACAGCGAGAGTTGAGCGTACCTTACTTCCAAGCTGAGAGATGAACAGCTAGAGTGATCCAGTGTTCAGCAGCCTTTTGAACACCCAGCTGTCGTGACCAACAATTAGCACCACCTAGAACTGTTAGTGTAACAGTCCCTTACTAGTGTCAGAGTACACAGTGTCAGAGTACACAGTGTCAGAGTACACATTGTCAGAGTACACAGTGTCAGAGTACACAGTGTCAGAGTACACAGTGTCAGAGTACGTAGCCTGGAAGGGTGGCCTGGAACAGTAGCAGGGAAGACCAGTATAAGGAGGAATCAGCAGGCAGGTCAGGCCTCAGCAGGCGAGTGCAGGCAACACAGCAGGCGAGTGCAGGCAACACAGCAGGCGAGTGCAGGCAACACAGCAGGCGAGTGCAGGCAACACAGCAGACGAGTGCAGGCAACACAGCAGTGTTGATCAAGTTATATATGCTTATTGCTAGTCAGGTATAAGGCTTTGTTTTACATGTTAGTGTAGACCAGTGTGGTTGTTAGTGTAGACCCCTCAAGGAAGGTTCCTTGATGTTGGTGAGGGGCTCTTGATTTAGGGAATTGGATCTGTGCTCCAGTTCCCCGAATTAAGCCTGAATGCCTTCCACATATCCCCCCCCAGGCGCTGTATAATCCTCCGGGTTTAGCGCTTCCCCCTTGATTATAATAATAATGTTAGTGTAGACCAGTGTGGTTGTTAGTGTAGACCAGTGTGGTTGTTAGTGTAGACCAGTGTGGTTGTTAGTGTAGACCAGTGTGGTTGTTAGTGTAGACCAGTGTGGTTGTTAGTGTAGACCAGTGTGGTTGTTAGTGTAGACCAGTGTGGTTGTTAGTGTAGACCAGTGTGGTTGTTAGTGTAGACCAGTGTGGTTGTTAGTGTAGACCAGTGTGGTTGTTAGTGTAGACCAGTGTGGTTGTTAGTGGAGACCAGTGTGGTTGTTAGTGTAGACCAGTGTGGTTGTTAGTGTAGACCAGTGTGGTTGTTAGTGTAGACCAGTGTGGTTGTTAGTGTAGACCAGTGTGGTTGTTAGTGTAGACCAGTGTGGTTGTTAGTGTAGACCAGTGTGGTTGTTAGTGTAGACCAGTGTGGTTGTTAGTGTAGACCAGTGTGGTTGTTAGTGTAGACCAGTGTGGTTGTTAGTGTAGACCAGTGTGGTTGTTAGTGTAGACCAGTGTGGTTGTTAGTGTAGACCAGTGTGGTTGTTAGTGTAGACCAGTGTGGTTGTTAGTGTAGACCAGTGTGGTTGTTAGTGTAGACCAGTGTGGTTGTTGTAGTCTGTCATACGGCCATGACACGCATGGTATGGCTGTATTTGTTGTGTTATTGTAGTCTGGCTTATTACTATGACATGCATGTTATGGCAGTACAGGCTATGGCAGTACAGGCTGTGGCAGCACAGGCTGTGGCAGCACAGGTTGTGGCAGCACAGGCTGTGGCAGCACAGGCTGTGGCAGCACAGGCTATGGCAGTACAGGCTATGGCAGTACAGGCTGTGGCAGCACAGGCTGTGGCAGCACAGGCTGTGGCAGCACAGGCTATGGCAGCACAGGCTATGGTACTACAGGCTATGGCAGTACAGGCTATGGCAGTACAGGCTATGGCAGTACAGGCTATGACAGTACAGGCTATGGCAGTACAGACCATACCCCCGGGATTGAACCCGCGGTCATAGAGTCTCAAAACTCCAGCCCGTATGGTTTGTTTGCAATCGTGCCATTACGATTTCTTGAGTCGAGTTATGGCAGTACTGGCTATGGCAGTACAGGCTATGGCACTACAGGCTATGGCAGTACAGGCTATGGCACTACAGGCTATGGCAGTACAGGCTATGGCAGTACAGGCTATGGCAGTACAGGCTATGGCACTACAGGCTATGGCAGTACAGGCTATGGCAGTACAGGCTATGGTAGTACATGCTATGGCAGTACCTCGTGTACAAAGTTATATAAGAGCCATTTTTGTAGGGTTTTCGTGCATTATTTCGACCTTCATTGCTTCAGCAGAAGTGGATGCAAGCAGGGAACTGCGTATTGATATTGTGTTGAGCTGCTGCTGGGAATCACTAGTCTTGATGATTTCTAATCATCTCAATGCAGGAGATTGTCTGAGAAATTAATCTCAGGAAGATCGTTGAGGCGGAATAGTTTGTTGATGAATGTGTTGGAGGTTCCAGAGTTTGTTGCTTGCGGACATAAGTTAGCTAAGTTAGTGCCTCCCTCGGTACTACATCTTAGAAGATTGATGTTAGGTCCACTACAGCTGTTGTTGTAGTCAATGACGGCAGATTATTTGGTATCCTGCAAGATTTTTTGAATATCTACGTGACTATACTTCTTCTCCTGCAGACGAAGTGGAGTGGTAAGCCAGGAAAAGGCCTCGGTCAGATGACCAAAAGCTCCAGCTGTGGGTCATCATATAACTAACACTCGCGTCAGGAAACACTTGTCCTGTTTCCTGACAAACCTTACCTAACCTAACGTAACTGTCCTGCCCACACACTGCGCACTTCTGCTTATGTTACACTGGTCAGTGTTTATCATGGTAGTTATATACCTGGAGGGTATTCCAGGGGTCAATGCCCCCGCGTCCCGGTCCATGACCAGGCATCCTGGTGACAGGAGCTGCATCATGGTGTTCATATATATATATATATATATATATATATATATATATATATATATATATATATATATATCTATATATATATATATATATATACATACAGTACTTGGGGTTGAGAACCTCCAACCTTCTTCAGTAGCTTCTATCTTCATTATCTCTTCAGGTGTCAGTACCGAGTCCTTCCTCTAGTAAGCTGCCTGGTGGAGACGGTACAGTGTCCCACTCTCAGTACCGAGTCCTTCCTCTAGTAAGCTGCCTGGTGGAGACGGTACAGCGTCCCACTCTCAGTACCGAGTCCTTCCTCTAGTAAGCTGCCTGGTGGAGACGGTACAGCGTCCAACTCTCAGTACCGAGTCCTTCCTCTAGTAAGCTGCCTGGTGGAGACGGTACAGCGTCCCACTCTCAGTACCGAGTCCTTCCTCTAGTAAGCTGCCTGGTGGGGACGGTACAGCGTCCCACTCTCAGTACCGAGTCCTTCCTCTAGTAAGCTGCCTGGTGGGGACGGTACAGCGTCCCACTCTCAGTACCGAGTCCTTCCTCTAGTAAGCTGCCTGGTGGAGACGGTACAGCGTCCCACTCTCAGTACCGAGTCCTTCCTCTAGTAAGCTGCCTGGTGGGGACGGTACAGCGTCCCACTCTCAGTACCGAGTCCTTCCTCTAGTAAGCTGCCTGGTGGGGACGGTACAGCGTCCCACTCTCAGTACCGAGTCCTTCCTCTAGTAAGCTGCCTGGTGGAGACGGTACAGCGTCCCACTCTCAGTACCGAGTCCTCCTCTAGTAAGCTGCCTGGTGGAGACGGTACAGCGTCCCACTCTCAGTACTGAGTCCTTCCTCTAGTAAGCTGCCTGGTGGAGATGGTACAGCGTCCCACTCTCAGTACCGAGTCCTTCCTCTAGTAAGCTGCCTGGTGGAGACGGTACAGCGTCCCACTCTCAGTACCGAGTCCTCCTCTAGTAAGCTGCCTGGTGGAGACGGTACAGCGTCCCACTCTCAGTACTGAGTCCTTCCTCTAGTAAGCTGCCTGGTGGAGATGGTACAGCGTCCCACTCTCAGTACCGAGTCCTTCCTCTAGTAAGCTGCCTGGTGGAGACGGTACAGCGTCCCACTCTCAGTACTGAGTCCTTCCTCTAGTAAGCTGCCTGGTGGAGACGGTACAGCGTCCCACTCTCAGTACCGAGTCCTTCCTCTAGTAAGCTGCCTGGTGGAGACGGTACAGCGTCCCACTCTCAGTACTGAGTCCTTCCTCTAGTAAGCTGCCTGGTGGAGACGGTACAGCGTCCCACTCTCAGTACTGAGTCCTTCCTCTAGTAAGCTGCCTGGTGGAGACGGTACAGCGTCCAACTCTCAGTACCGAGTCCTTCCTCTAGTAAGCTGCCTGGTGGAGACGGTACAGCGTCCAACTCTCAGTACCGAGTCCTTCCTCTAGTAAGCTGCCTGGTGGAGACGGTACAGCGTCCAACTCTCAGTACCGAGTCCTTCCTCTAGTAAGCTGCCTGGTGGAGACGGTACAGCGTCCAACTCTCAGTACCGAGTCCTTCCTCTAGTAAGCTGCCTGGTGGAGACGGTACAGCGTCCCACTCTCAGTACCGAGTCCTTCCTCTAGTAAGCTGCCTGGTGGAGACGGTACAGCGTCCCACTCTCAGTACCGAGTCCTTCCTCTAGTAAGCTGCCTGGTGGAGACGGTACAGCGTCCCACTCTCAGTACCGAGTCCTTCCTCTAGTAAGCTGCCTGGTGGAGACGGTACAGTTGTTCACTGAACACTTTCCTGGTACACTCGTTCACTGAACAACATCTTCCTGGTACACTCGTTCACTGAACAACATCTTCCTGGTACACTCGTTCACTGAACAACAGTTCAGTGGTACAATTGCAACTTTCACTTGATAGAGTTGAACAAATATTTAGTTCAGTTAAAGAAGATTGTTGTGTAGATTTTGATAAATAATCCTGGTGACAACACGAAGAGGAAGAGGAGGGGGAAGAAGAGGAGGAGGGGGAAGAGGAGGGGGAAGAGGAAGAGGAGGGGGAAGAAGAGGAGGAGGGGGAAGAGGAGGGGCAAGAGGAGGAGGAGGAAGAGGAGGGGCAAGAGGAGGAGGAGGAAGAGGAGGGGCAAGAGGAGGAGGAGGAAGAGGAGAGGCAAGAGGAGGAGGAGGAAGAGGAGGGGCAAGAGGAGGAGGAGGAAGAGGAGGGGCAAGAGGAGGAGGAGGAAGAGGAGGGGCACGAGGAGGAGGAGGAAGAGGAGGGGCACGCGGAGGAGGAGGACGAGGAGGGGCAAGAGGAGGAGGAGGAAGAGGAGGGGCAAGAGGAGGAGGGGGAAGAGGAGGGGGAAGAGGAAGAGGAGGGGGAAGAAAGGAGGAGGGGGAAGAGGAGGGGGAAGAGGAAGAGGAGGGGGAAGAAGAGGAGGAGGGGGAAGAGGAGGGGGAAGAGGAAGAGGAGGGGGAAGAGGAAGAGGAGGGGGAAGAAAGGAGGAGGGGGAAGAGGAAGAGGAGGGGGAAGAAGAGGAGGAGGGGGAAGAGGAGGGGGAAGAGGAAGAGGAGGGGGAAGAAGAGGAGGAGGGGGAAGAGGAGGGGGAAGAGGAAGAGGAGGGGGAAGAGGAAGAGGAGGGGGAAGAAGAGGAGGAGGAGGAGGAGGGGCAAGAGGAGGAGGAGGAGGAAGAGGAGGGGCAAGAGGAGGAGGAGGAAGAGGAGGGGCAAGAGGACGAGGCGGAAGAGGAGGGGCAAGAGGAGGAGGAGGAAGAGGAGGGGCAAGAGGAGGAGGAGGAAGAGGAGGGGCAAGAGGAGGAGGAGGAAGAGGAGGGGCAAGAGGAGGAGGAGGAAGAGGAGGGGCAAGAGGAGGAGGGGGAAGAGGGGTAAGCAGAAGGGTAACTAACATTAACATACGGTGTAGAGTGATAGCGGACCGTACACACTGTGGAATCCACACTGTATTCACAGTATATTCACAGTACTTACAGTATATACTGTACACTGAGGGAGGGTGTGAGTCACACTGTGTACATTTACAGTACCAACAGTATACACTGACACTACTGAACCTATGTGGCCCATGCTGTTGATAGTATGTGACTGGCAAACATAGCTAGCTGGTGTTCCCACAGTGTTACTATCATATGTAGCAACACTGCTGGTGTACCCACTGTGTAACTATCACATGTAGCAACACTGCTGGTGTTCCCACAGTGTTACTATCATATGTAGCAACACTGCTGGTGTACCCACTGTGTAACTATCACATGTAGCAACACTGCTGGTGTTCCCACAGTGTAACTATCACATGTAGCAACACTGCTGGTGTTCCCACAGTGTAACTATCACATGTAGCAACACTGCTGGTGTTCCCACAGTGTTACTATCATATGTAGCAACACTGCTGGTGTACCCACTGTGTAACTATCACATGTAGCAACACTGCTGGTGTTCCCACAGTGTAACTATCACATGTAGCAACACTGCTGGTGTTCCCACAGTGTAACTATCACATGTAGCAACACTGCTGGTGTTCGCACAGTGTAACTATCACATGTAGCAACACTGCTGGTGTACCCACTGTGTAACTATCACATGTAGCAACACTGCTGGTGTTCCCACAGTGTAACTATCACATGTAGCAACACTGCTGGTGTTCCCACAGTGTAACTATCACATGTAGCAACACTGCTGGTGTACCCACTGTGTAACTATCACATGTAGCAACACTGCTGGTGTTCCCACAGTGTAACTATCACATGTAGCAACACTGCTGGTGTTCCCACAGTGTAACTATCACATGTAGCAACACTGCTGGTGTTTCCATAGTGTAACTATCACATGTAGCAACACTGCTGGTGTTCCCACAGTGTAACTATCACATGTAGCAACACTGCTGGTGTTCCCACAGTGTAACTATCACATGTAGCAACACTGCTGGTGTTCCCACAGTGTAACTATCACATGTAGCAACACTGCTGGTGTTCCCACAGTGTAACTATCACATGTAGCAACACTGCTTGTGTTCCCACAGTGTAACTATCATATGTAGCAACACTGCTGGTGTTCCCAAAGTGTAACTATCACATGTAGCAACACTGCTTGTGTTCCCACAGTGTAACTATCATATGTAGCAACACTGCTGGTGTTCCCACAGTGTAACTATCACATGTAGCAACACTGCTTGTGTTCCCACAGTGTAACTATCATATGTAGCAACACTGCTGGTGTTCCCACAGTGTAACTATCACATGTAGCAACACTGCTTGTGTTCCCACAGTGTAACTATCATATGTAGCAACACTGCTGGTGTTCCCACAGTGTAACTATCACATGTAGCAACACTGCTTGTGTTCCCACAGTGTAACTATCATATGTAGCAACACTGCTGGTGTTCCCACAGTGTAACTATCACATGTAGCAACACTGCTTGTGTTCCCACAGTGTAACTATCATATGTAGCAACACTTCTGGTGTTCCCACAGTGTAACTATCACATGTAGCAACACTGCTTGTGTTCCCACAGTGTAACTATCATATGTAGCAACACTGCTGGTGTTCCCACAGTGTAACTATCACATGTAGCAACACTGCTTGTGTTCCCACAGTGTAACTATCATATGTAGCAACACTGCTGGTGTTCCCACAGTGTAACTATCACATGTAGCAACACTGCTGGTGTTCCCACAGTGTAACTATCACATGTAGCAACACTGCTGGTGTTCCCACAGTGTAACTATCACATGTAGCAACACTGCTGGTGTTCCCACAGTGTAACTATCATATGTAGCAACACTGCTGGTGTTCCCACAGTGTAACTATCATATGTAGCAACACTGCTGGTGTTCCCACAGTGTAACTATCATATGTAGCAACACTGCTGGTGTTCCCACAGTGTAACTATCACATGTAGCAACACTGCTTGTGTTCCCACAGTGTAACTATCATATGTAGCAACACTGCTGGTGTTCCCACAGTGTAACTATCACATGTAGCAACACTGCTTGTGTTCCCACAGTGTAACTATCACATGTAGCAACACTGCTGGTGTGCCCACAGTGTAACTATCATATGTAGCAACACTGCTGGTGTTCCCACAGTGTAACTATCATATGTAGCAACACTGCTGGTGTTCCCACAGTGTAACTATCACATGTAGCAACACTGCTGGTGTTCCTACAGTGTAACTATCACATGTAGCAACACTGCTGGTGTTCCCACAGTGTAACTATCATATGTAGCAACACTGCTGGTGTTCCCACAGTGTAACTATCACATGTAGCAACACTGCTGGTGTTCCTACAGTGTAACTATCACATGTAGCAACACTGCTGGTGTTCCCACAGTGTAACTATCACATGTAGCAACACTGCTGGTGTTCCCACAGTGTAACTATCACATGTAGCAACACTGCTGGTGTTCCCACTGTGTAACTATCACATGTAGCAACACTGCTGGTGTTCCCACTGTGTAACTATCACGTGTAGCAACACTGCTGGTGTTCCTACTGTGTAACTATCACATGTAGCAACACTGCTGGTGTTCCCACAGTGTAACTATCATATGTAGCAACACTGCTGGTGTTCCCACAGTGTAACTATCATATGTAGAAACACTGCTGGTGTTCCCACAGTGTAACTATCATATGTAGCAACACTGCTGGTGTTCCCACAGTGTAACTATCATATGTAGCAACACTGCTGGTGTTCCCACAGTGTAACTATCACATGTAGCAACACTGCTGGTGTTCCCACAGTGTAACTATCACATGTAGCAACACTGCTGGTGTTCCCACAGTGTAACTATCACATGTAGCAACACTGCTGGTGTTCCCACAGTGTAACTATCACATGTAGCAACACTGCTGGTGTTCCCACAGTGTAACTATCACATGTAGCAACACTGCTGGTGTTCCCACAGTGTAACTATCACATGTAGCAACACTGCTGGTGTTCCCACTGTGTAACTATCACATGTAGCAACACTGCTGGTGTTCCCACTGTGTAACTATCACATGTAGCAACACTGCTGGTGTTCCCACTGTGTAACTATCACATGTAGCAACACTGCTGGTGTTCCCACAGTGTAACTATCATATGTAGCAACACTGCTGGTGTTCCCACAGTGTAACTATCATATGTAGCAACACTGCTGGTGTTCCCACAGTGTAACTATCATATGTAGCAACACTGCTGGTGTTCCCACAGTGTAACTATCATATGTAGCAACACTGCTGGTGTTCCCACAGTGTAACTATCACATGTAGCAACACTGCTGGTGTTCCCACAGTGTAACTATCACATGTAGCAACACTGCTGGTGTTCCCACAGTGTAACTATCACATGTAGCAACACTGCTGGTGTTCCCACAGTGTAACTATCACATGTAGCAACACTGCTGGTGTTCCCACAGTGTAACTATCACACGTAGCAACACTGCTGGTGTTCCCACAGTGTAACTATCACATGTAGCAACACTGCTGGTGTTCCCACTGTGTAACTATCACATGTAGCAACACTGCTGGTGTTCCCACAGTGTAACTATCATATGTAGCAACACTGCTGGTGTTCCCACAGTGTAACTATCATATGTAGCAACACTGCTGGTGTTCCCACAGTGTAACTATCATATGTAGCAACACTGCTGGTGTTCCCACAGTGTAACTATCATATGTAGCAACACTGCTGGTGTTCCCACAGTGTAACTATCACATGTAGCAACACTGCTGGTGTTCCCACAGTGTAACTATCACATGTAGCAACACTGCTGGTGTTCCCACAGTGTAACTATCACATGTAGCAACACTGCTGGTGTTCCCACAGTGTAACTATCACATGTAGCAACACTGCTGGTGTTCCCACAGTGTAACTATCACATGTAGCAACACTGCTGGTGTTCCCACAGTGTAACTATCACATGTAGCAACACTGCTGGTGTTCCCACAGTGTAACTATCACACGTAGCAACACTGCTGGTGTTCCCACAGTGTAACTATCACATGTAGCAACACTGCTGATGTTCCCACAGTGTAACTATCACATGTAGCAACACTGCTGGTGTTCCCACAGTGTAACTATCACACGTAGCAACACTGCTGGTGTTCCCACAGTGTAACTATCACACGTAGCAACACTGCTGGTGTTCCCACAGTGTAACTATCACACGTAGCAACACTGCTGGTGTTCCCACAGTGTAACTATCACATGTAGCAACACTGCTGGTGTTCCCACAGTGTAACTATCACATGTAGCAACACTGCTGGTGTTCCCACAGTGTAACTATCACACGTAGCAACACTGCTGGTGTTCCCACAGTGTAACTATCACATGTAGCAACACTGCTGGTGTTCCCACTGTGTAACTATCACATGTAGCAACACTGCTGGTGTTCCCACAGTGTAACTATCATATGTAGCAACACTGCTGGTGTTCCCACAGTGTAACTATCATATGTAGCAACACTGCTGGTGTTCCCACAGTGTAACTATCATATGTAGCAACACTGCTGGTGTTCCCACAGTGTAACTATCATATGTAAGCAACACTGCTGGTGTTCCCACAGTGTAACTATCACATGTAGCAACACTGCTGGTGTTCCCACAGTGTAACTATCACATGTAGCAACACTGCTGGTGTTCCCACAGTGTAACTATCATGTATGCAACACTGCTGGTGTTCCCACAGTGTAACTATCACATGTAGCAACACTGCTGGTGTTTCCCACAGTGTAACTATCACATGTAGCAACACTGCTGGTGTTCCCACAGTGTAACTATCACATGTAGCAACACTGCTGGTGTTCCCACAGTGTAACTATCACACGTAGCAACACTGCTGGTGTTCCCACAGTGTAACTATCATGTAGCAACACTGCTGGTGTTCCCACAGTGTAACTATCACATGTAGCAACACTGCTTGTGTTCCCACAGTGTAACTATCACACGTAGCAACACTGCTGGTGTTCCCACAGTGTAACTATCACATGTAGCACACTGCTGGTGTTCCCACAGTGTAACTATCACACGTAGCAACACTGCTGGTGTTGTTCCCACAGTGTAACTATCACATGTAGCAACACTGCTGGTGTTCCCACTGTGTAACTATCACATGTAGCAACACTGCTGGTGTTCCCACTGTGTAACTATCACATGTAGCAACACTGCTGGTGTTCCCACTGTGTAACTATCACATGTCGCAACACTGCTGGTGTTCCCACAGTGTAACTATCACACGTAGCAACACTGCTGGTGTTCCACAGTGTAACTATCACACGTAGCAACACTGCTGGTGTTCCCACAGTGTAACTATCACACGTAGCAACACTGCTGGTGTTCCCACAGTGTAACTATCACATGTAGCAACACTGCTGGTGTTCCCACAGTGTAACTATCACATGTAGCAACACTGCTGGTGTTCCTACAGTGTAACTATCACATGTAGCAACACTGCTGGTGTTCCCACAGTGTAACTATCACATGTAGCAACACTGCTGGTGTTCCCACAGTGTAACTATCACACGTAGCAACACTGCTGGTGTTCCCACAGTGTAACTATCACACGTAGCAACACTGCTGGTGTTCCCACAGTGTAACTATCACACGTAGCAACACTGCTGGTGTTCCCATAGTGTAACTATCACATGTAGCAACACTGCTGGTGTTCCTACAGTGTAACTATCACATGTAGCAACACTGCTGGTGTTCCCACAGTGTAACTATCACACGTAGCAACACTGCTGGTGTTCCCACAGTGTAACTATCACACGTAGCAACACTGCTGGTGTTCCCATCAGTGGCTTATGTTACTGTAGACCTTAAGACATGATTTGATTCCACATTTGGATTTGCCAAGTGTAACACCACCTACGACTGCTGCACCTCACCTGCCTACAGTATATAAGCCACTTGTACGCACACATACTGTGTTATTTTCAAGATTGATGGACTGATTATGTCGACTTAAGGCTGAGGGACTGATTACCTCAAACTCCTGTTCTTCACTATTCTCCTTTGTATGGACTGATGAAGCCACTGTTTGGCGAAACGTTTCCTGAGTAAAGATACCCAAGTGTTGCACATGTGTCTAATTTTTTTTGAGACATAAATAGGGAAGTGGGTGAAGTTGGAGCCATCTATGGTCCAGTGATGTCACTTTGTCAACTGACTTAATTTCGTTGATGTCATTATGCTGTATGAAGATGTTCCAGACTCGAGTCATCGTGGGAATAATGATCTCAGATGAAGTGATGTTCTGGAGAAGGATACAGAGTATAGTTGCTGTTGGCTGCCCGTCTTGTGGTGTAGAAGCTTACTTCTCGCTGTCCTCGGAGTGGAGCCAAGTGTGGTGGTGGTGCTTTGATAACATTGGCCTTGTACATAGGAGTCTCTCTCTCTCTCTCTCTCTCTCTCTCTCTCTCTCTCTCTCTCTCTCTCTCTCTCTCTCTCTCACTCTCTCTCTCTCTCTCTCTCTTTCTCTCTCTCTCTCTCTCTCTCTCTCTCTCTCTCTCTCTCTCTCTCTCTCTCCTTCTGTAACGGAAATGAAACGGGTTAAAATTCCTCTTACCAACATTGGAGTTAGATAGTATTGAAATTTTTATCCGTTTTGGAAACTGAAAAAAAAAATGGTTTTTGTCTTTTATTCCTCTCTCTCTCTCTTATATTTATTTATTTATATATATATATTAAAATAACCACGGTGGTTGAATGATAGCTCTAGGCCTTTCCTCTTGCAATGAATACATCATCAGGAAACGGTAAAAGAAGTGTAGTGGTTGTTTGAGGGGATCAGTCCCTCAGTCGTGACGGAAGATAATTGTCAGTCTCTTGGCTTCGAGTAGAGTGAGGTGTAGTAGCTGCAGATGATGCTACAAGTGAGCTGTATAGTGTCGTGTAGCAGCTGTAGATGATGTTATAAGTGATTAGTGTTCTGATCTCAGCTCTCAGCTGACATTTTCTCAGCTTCCAGCAGTAATCAATTAGGTTTATAGCGACTGACGTCACTTTGTTGACACTGAACTCCAACCAGAGGCGAGTCCTGCGTCAGACAGATGGTACACACGTCAGGCAGATGGTGTGCACACGTCAGACAGATGGTACACACGTCAGATAAACAGTACACATGTCAGACATGGTACGTACACACGTCAGATATATAGTACACATGTCAGACATGGTACGTACACACGTCAGATAAATAGTACACATGTCAGACATTGTACACACGTCAGACAGATGGTATACACGTCAGGAAAATGGTACACACGTCAAGACATAAGGTACACGTCAGACAAATGGTACACACATCAGACAGATTGTGTACACACTCGATAGATAGCATACACAGGATCTAGTACATTCATGTGTACATTGGTAGCCACATACACGACGTGTGCGTATCCCAGTACGCACACAGACCTGATAAAACAAAGATTTACAAATAAGTTGGTAATTAGTATTTAATTACGAAGGTTAAGTGTTGCAGGTGAGAGAGGGATGATTAGGACACACACGCAGCGGTTAGGTATCCTTATTGACGAAACGTTTCGTCTACACAGTAGCCTTCTTCAGTCAAATACACAGGGAGCAGTGTAGTACTGAAATGAAGATAATGTAATCAGTCCATCAACCTTGGAGAAAAAGTATTTGAGGTGGTCAGTCCCTCAGCCTGGAGGAGAGTTCAGCTCCATGGTCTGGAACAAGGTGGTCAGTCCCTCAGCCTGGAGGAGAGTTCAGCACCATGGTCTGGAACAAGGTGGTCAGTCCCTCAGCCTGGAGGAGAGTTCAGCACCATGGTCTGGAACAAGGTTGTCAGTCCCTCAGCCTGGAGAAGAGTTCAGCTCCATGGTCTGGAACATGGTGGTCAGTCCCTCAGTCTGGAGGAGAGTTCAGCTCCATGGTCTGGAACAAGGTGGTCAGTCCCTCAGTCTGGAGGAGAGTTCAGCACCATGGTCTGGAACAAGGTTGTCAGTCCGTCAGCCTGGAGGAGAGTTCAGCTCCATGGTCTGGAACAAGGTGGTCAGTCCCTCAGTCTGGAGGAGAGTCCAGCACCATGGTCTGGAACAAGGTTGTCAGTCCGTCAGCCTGGAGGAGAGTTCAGCTCCATGGTCTGGAACAAGGTGGTCAGTCCCTCAGTCTGGAGGAGAGTTCAGCACCATGGTCTGGAACAAGGTGGTCAGTCCCTCAGCCTGGAGAAGAGTTCAGCACCATGGTCTGGAACAAGGTGGTCAGTCCCTCAGCCTGGAGAGAGTTCAGCTCCATGGTCTGGAGCAAGGTGGTCAGTCCCTCAGCCTGGAGGAGAGTTCAGCTCCATGGTCTGGAACAAGGTGGTCAGTCCCTCAGTCTGGAGGAGAGTTCAGCACCATGGTCTGGAACAAGGTTGTCAGTCCGTCAGCCTGGAGGAGAGTTCGGCTCCATGGTCTGGAACAAGGTGGTCAGTCCCTCAGCCTGGAGAAGAGTTCAGCACCATGGTCTGGAACAAGGTTGTCAGTCCCTCAGTCTGGAGGAGAGTTCAGCACCATGGTCTGGAACAAGGTGGTCAGTCCCTCAGCCTGGAGAAGAGTTCAGCACCATGGTCTGGAACAAGGTGGTCAGTCCCTCAGCCTGGAGAAGAGTTCAGCACCATGGTCTGGAACAAGGTGGTCAGTCCCTCAGCCTGGAGAGAGTTCAGCTCCATGGTCTGGAGCAAGGTGGTCAGTCCCTCAGCCTGGAGGAGAGTTCAGCTCCATGGTCTGGAACAAGGTGGTCAGTCCCTCAGTCTGGAGGAGAGTTCAGCTCCATGGTCTGGAACAAGGTTGTCAGTCCGTCAGCCTGGAGGAGAGTTCAGCTCCATGGTCTGGAACAAGGTGGTCAGTCCCTCAGTCTGGAGGAGAGTTCAGCACCATGGTCTGGAACAAGGTGGTCAGTCCCTCAGCCTGGAGAAGAGTTCAGCACCATGGTCTGGAACAAGGTGGTCAGTCCCTCAGCCTGGAGAGAGTTCAGCTCCATGGTCTGGAGCAAGGTGGTCAGTCCCTCAGTCTGGAGGAGAGTTCAGCACCATGGTCTGGAACAAGGTGGTCAGTCCCTCAGTCTGGAGGAGAGTTCAGCACCATGGTCTGGAGCAAGGTGGTCAGTCCCTCAGCCTGGAGAAGAGTTCAGCTCCATGGTCTGGAACAAGGTGGTCAGTCCCTCAGCCTGGAGAAGAGTTCAGCACCATGGTCTGGAACAAGGTGGTCAGTCCCTCAGTCTGGAGGAGAGTTCAGCTCCATGGTCTGGAACAAGGTGGTCAGTCCCTCAACCTGGAGAAGAGTTCACCTCCATGGCCTGGAACAAGGTGGTCAGTCCCTCAGCCTGGAGGAGAGTTCAGCACCATGGTCTGGAACAAGGTGGTCAGTCCCTCAGCCTGGAGAAGAGTTCAGCACCATGGTCTGGAACAAGGTGGTCAGTCCGTCAGCCTGGAGAGTTCAGCTCCATGGTCTGGAACAAGGTGGTCAGTCTCTCAGTCTGGAGGAGAGTTCACCTCCATGTCCTGGAACAAGGTGGTCAGTCCGTCAGCCTGGAGAGTTCAGCTCCATTGTCTGGAACAAGGTGGTCAGTCCCTCAACCTGGAGAAGAGTTCACCTCCATGGCCTGGAACAAGGTGGTCAGTCCCTCAGCCTGGAGAAGAGTTCAGCACCATGGTCTGGAACAAGGTGGTCAGTCCCTCAGCCTGGAGGAGAGTTCAGCACCATGGTCTGGAACAAGGTGGTCAGTCCCTCAACCTGGAGAAGAGTTCAGCTCCATGGTCTGGAACAAGGTGGTCAGTCCCTCAGCCTGGAGGAGAGTTCAGCACCATGGTCTGGAACAAGGTGGTCAGTCCCTCAGCCTGGAGAAGAGTTCAGCTCCATGGTCTGGAACAAGGTGGTCAGTCCCTCAGCCTGGAGAAGAGTTCAGCACCATGGTCTGGAACAAGGTGGTCAGTCCCTCAGCCTGGAGAAGAGTCCAGCTCCATGGTCTGGAACAAGGTGGTCAGTCCCTCAGCCAGGAGGAGAGTTCAGCACCATGGTCTGGAACAAGGTGGCCAGTCCCTCAGCCTGGAGGAGAGTTCAGCACCATGCTCTGGAACAAGGTGGTCAGTCCCTCAGCCTGGAGAAGAGTTCAGCTCCATGGTCTGGAACAAGGTGGTCAGTCCCTCAGTCTGGAGGAGAGTTCAGCACCATAGTCTGGAACAAGGTGGTCAGTCCCTCAGCCTGGAGAAGAGTTCAGCACCATGGTCTGGAACAAGGTGGTCAGTCCCTCAGCCTGGAGGAGAGTTCAGCACCATGGTCTGGAACAAGGTGGTCAGTCCCTCAGTCTGGAGGAGAGTTCAGCACCATAGTCTGGAACAAGGTGGTCAGTCCCTCAGCCTGGAGGAGAGTTCAGCTCCATGGTCTGGAACAAGGTGGTCAGTCCCTCAGCCTGGAGGAGAGTTCAGCACCATGGTCTGGAACAAGGTGGTCAGTCCCTCAGCCTGGAGAAGAGTTCAGCACCATGGTCTGGAACAAGGTGGTCAGTCCCTCAGCCTGGAGAAGAGTTCAGCTCCATGGTCTGGAACAAGGTTGTCAGTCCCTCAGCCTGGAGAAGAGTTCAGATCCATGGTCTGGAACAAGGTGGTCAGTCCCTCAGCCTGGAGAAGAGTTCAGCACCATGGTCTGGAACAAGGTGGTCAGTCCCTCAGCCTGGAGGAGAGTTCAGCTCCCTGGTCTGGAACAAGGTGGTCAGTCCCTCAGCCTGGAGAAGAGTTCAGCACCATGGTCTGGAACAAGGTGGTCAGTCCCTCAGCCTGGAGAAGAGTTCAGCTCCATGGTCTGGAACAAGGTGGTCAGTCCCTCAGCCTGGAGGAGAGTTCAGCTCCATGGTCTTTGTATTACAGGAACACTGGGAGTCCTGTACTACACAGTGGATAAGGGACAGGAACACTGGGAGTCCTGTACTACACAGTGGATAAGGAACAGGAACACTGGGAGTCCTGTACTACACAGTGGATAAGGGACAGGAACACTGGGAGTCCTGTACTACACAGTGGATAAGGAACAGGAACACTGGGAGTCCTGTACTACACAGTGGATAAGGGACAGGAACACTGGGAGTCCTGCACTACACAGTGGATAAGGAACAGGAACACTGGGAGTCCTGTACTACACAGTGGATAAGGAACAGGAACACTGGGAGTCCTGCACTACACAGTGGATGAGTGACAGGAACACTGGGAGTCCTGCACTACACAGTGGATGAGTGACAGGAACACTGGGAGTCCTGTACTACACAGTGGATAAGGAACAGGAACACTGGGAGTCCTGCACTACACAGTGGATGAGTGACAGGAACACTGGGAGTCCTGTACTACACAGTGGATAAGGGACAGGAACACTGGGAGTCCTGTACTACACAGTGGATAAGGAACAGGAACACTGGGAGTCCTGTACTACACAGTGGATGAGTGACAGGAACACTGGGAGTCCTGTACTACACAGTGGATAAGGAACAGGAACACTGGGAGTCCTGTACTACACAGTGGATGAGTGACAGGAACACTGGGAGTCCTGTACTACACAGTGGATGAGTGACAGGAACACTGGGAGTCCTGTACTACACAGTGGATGAGTGACAGGAACACTGGGAGTCCTGTACTACACAGTGGATAAGGAACAGGAACACTGGGAGTCCTGTACTACACAGTGGATAAGGAACAGGAACACTGGGAGTCCTGCACTACACAGTGGATAAGGAACAGGAACACTGGGAGTCCTGTAATACACAGTGGATAAGGGACAGGAACACTGGGAGTCCTGCACTACGCAGTGGATATAAAGTGGCTGAGTAAAAGGTGAATAGAGAGAGAGAGAGAGAGAGAGAGAGAGAGAGAGAGAGAGAGAGAGAGAGAGAGAGAGAGAGAGAGAGAGAGAGAGAGAGAGAGAGAGAGAGCTAGCTCACAGATCATCCTCTTAATGTCAGTATATCACTAAGAATGTAGATGTCAGCTTACTAACGTTATACGTTAGTGTTACTGTCAGTAAGTACTTGCTACGGAGAGTGTATACATACATTTTCTTAGCTGTGTACATAAGTGTGTATACATTGTATATATGTATAGTGATATATAACTGCGTGTAGGCGTGTATACAGGTGTATTATTTAAGTGAGATGGAGAGGAAGGAAAAGTCAAAGGTATATGAGAGAGAGAGAGAGAGATTTCACAAAAAGGGGAAAGGAGATATTTCTCTTTTTAAGTGGAGAGAGCCACTCGGTAGACAGTCAGTAGAGAGCTAGTCTGTAGATAGTCAGTCAGTAGACAGTCAGTAGAAAGCCAGTCACTAGAGAGCCAGTCACTAGAGAGTCAGTCATTAGAGAGGCAGTCAGTAGAGTGCCAGTCAGTAGACAGTCACTAGAGTCAGTCAGTAGAGAGCCAGTCAGTAGACAATCAGTCAGTAGAGAGCCAGTCAGTAGACAATCAGTCAGTAGAGAGCCAGTCAGTAGACAGACAGTCAGTAGAAATGCAGTCAGTAGAGTAACTGGATAAATTGGCAACAAAGGCGGTAAAAAGGAGCTTAACTGGAAGCCATTTAACTGGCTGTCACTCACAGAAAAATTTTACCCAAGAAATACAAAATAAATGTCACCATTACTGCCAAGTGTGAAGTCTCACCTCAGACTATATTACTGCCAAGTGTGAAGTCTCACCCCAGACTATATTACTGCCAAGTGTGAAGTATCACCTCAGACTATATTACTGCCAAGTGTGAAGTATCACCTGCCAAGTGTGAAGTCTCACATCAGTCTATATTACTGCCAAGTGTGAAGTCTCACCCCAGACTATATTACTGCCAAGTGTGAAGTATCACCTCAGACTATATTACTGCCAAGTGTGAAGTATCACCTCAGACTATATTACTGCCAAGTGTGAAGTATCACCTCAGACTATATTACTGCCAAGTGTGAAGTCTCACCCCAGACTATATTACTGCCAAGTGTGAAGTATCACCTCAGACTATATTACTGCCAAGTGTGAAGTATCACCTCAGACTATATTACTGCCAAGTGTGAAGTATCACCTCAGACTATATTACTGCCAAGTGTGAAGTCTCACCCCAGACTATATTACTGCCAAGTGTGAAGTATCACCTCAGACTATATTACTGCCAAGTGTGAAGTATCACCTCAGACTATATTACTGCCAAGTGTGAAGTATCACCTCAGACTATATTACTGCCAAGTGTGAAGTCTCACCCCAGACTATATTACTGCCAAGTGTGAAGTATCACCTCAGACTATATTACTGCCAAGTGTGAAGTATCACCTCAGACTATATTACTGCCAAGTGTGAAGTATCACCTCAGACTATATTACTGCCAAGTGTGAAGTATCACCTCAGACTATATTACTGCCAAGTGTGAAGTATCACCTCAGACTATATTACTGCCAAGTGTGAAGTATCACCTCAGACTATATTACTGCCAAGTGTGAAGTATCACCTCAGACTATATTACTGCCAAGTGTGAAGTATCACCTCAGACTATATTACTGCCAAGTGTGAAGTATCACCTCAGACTATATTACTGCCAAGTGTGAAGTATCACCTCAGACTATATTACTGCCAAGTGTGAAGTCTCACCCTCAGACTATATTACTGCCAAGTGTGAAGTATCACCTCAGACTATATTACTGCCAAGTGTGAAGTATCACCTCAGACTATATTACTGCCAAGTGTGAAGTATCACCTCAGACTATATTACTGCCAAGTGTGAAGTCTCACCCCAGACTATATTACTGCCAAGTGTGAAGTATCACCTCAGACTATATTACTGCCAAGTGTGAAGTCTCACCTCAGACTATATTACTGCCAAGTGTGAAGTATCACCTCAGACTATATTACTGCCAAGTGTGAAGTATCACCTCAGACTATATTACTGCCAAGTGTGAAGTATCACCTCAGACTATATTACTGCCAAGTGTGAAGTATCACCTCAGACTATATTACTGCCAAGTGTGAAGTATCACCTCAGACTATATTACTGCCAAGTGTGAAGTCTCACCTCAGACTATATTACTGCCAAGTGTGAAGTATCACCTCAGACTATATTACTGCCAAGTGTGAAGTCTCACCCCAGACTATATTACTGCCAAGTGTGAAGTATCACCTCAGACTATATTACTGCCAAGTGTGAAGTATCACCTCAGACTATATTACTGCCAAGTGTGAAGTATCACCTCAGACTATATTACTGCCAAGTGTGAAGTCTCACCTCAGACTATATTACTGCCAAGTGTGAAGTATCACCTCAGACTATATTACTGCAAGTGTGAAGTATCACCTCAGACTATATTACTACCAAGTGTGAAGTATCACCTCAGACTATATTACTGCCAAGTGTGAAGTCTCACCTCAGACTATATTACTGCCAAGTGTGAAGTCTCACCTCAGACTATATTACTGCCAAGTGTGAAGTATCACCTCAGACTATATTACTGCCAAGTGTGAAGTATCACCTCAGACTATATTACTGCCAAGTGTGAAGTATCACCTCAGACTATATTACTGCCAAGTGTGAAGTATCACCTCAGACTATATTACTGCAAGTGTGAAGTATCACCTCAGACTATATTACTACCAAGTGTGAAGTATCACCTCAGACTATATTACTGCAAGTGTGAAGTATCACCTCAGACTATATTACTGCAAGTATCACCTCAGACTATATTACTACCAAGTGTGAAGTATCACCTCAGACTATATTACTGCCAAGTGTGAAGTATCACCTCAGACTATATTACTACCAAGTGTGAAGTATCACCTCAGACTATATTACTGCCAAGTGTGAAGTATCACCTCAGACTATATTACTGCCAAGTGTGAAGTATCACCTCAGACTATATTACTGCCAAGTGTGAAGTATCACCTCAGACTATATTACTGCCAAGTGTGAAGTA
This sequence comes from Cherax quadricarinatus, assembly GCF_038502225.1. Classification (NCBI taxonomy): domain Eukaryota; kingdom Metazoa; phylum Arthropoda; class Malacostraca; order Decapoda; family Parastacidae; genus Cherax; species Cherax quadricarinatus. The sequence goes on along the minus strand of NW_027196925.1, from coordinate 53,165 downwards.
TCACCTCAGACTATATTACTGCCAAGTGTGAAGTATCACCTCAGACTATATTACTGCCAAGTGTGAAGTATCACCTCAGACTATATTACTGCCAAGTGTGAAGTATCACCTCAAGACTATATTACTGCCAAGTGTGAAGTATCACCTCAGACTATATTACTGCCAAGTGTGAAGTATCACCTCAGACTATATTACTGCCAAGTGTGAAGTATCACCTCAGACTATATTACAGCCAAGTGTGTGAAGTATCACCTCAGACTATATTACTGCCAGGTGTGAAGTCTCACCTCAGACTATATTACTGCCAAGTGTGAAGTATCACCTCAGACTATATTACTACCAAGTGTGAAGTATCACCTCAGACTATATTACTGCAAGTGTGAAGTATCACCTCAGACTATATTACTGCCAAGTGTGAAGTATCACCTCAGACTATATTACTGCCAAGTGTGAAGTATCACCTCAGACTATATTACTGCCAAGTGTGAAGTATCACCTCAGACTATATTACTGCCAAGTGTGAAGTATCACCTCAGACTATATTACTGCCAAGTGTGAAGTATCACCTCAGACTATATTACTGCCAAGTGTGAAGTATCACCTCAGACTATATTACTGCCAAGTGTGAAGTATCACCTCAGACTATATTACTGCCAAGTGTGAAGTATCACCTCAGACTATATTACTGCCAAGTGTGAAGTATCACCTCAGACACCTCATATATACTGCCAAGTGTGAAGTATCACCTCAGACTATATTACTGCCAAGTGTGAAGTATCACCTCAGACTATATTACTGCCAAGTGTGAAGTATCACCTCAGACTATATTACTGCCAAGTGTGAAGTATCACCTCAGACTATATTACTGCCAAGTGTGAAGTATCACCTCAGACTATATTACTGCCAAGTGTGAAGTATCACCTCAGACTATATTACTGCCAAGTGTGAAGTATCACCTCAGACTATATTACTGCCAAGTGTGAAGTATCACCTCAGACTATATTACTGCCAAGTGTGAAGTATCACCTCAGACTATATTACTGCCAAGTGTGAAGTATCACCTCAGACTATATTACTGCCAAGTGTGAAGTATCACCTCAGACTATATTACTGCCAAGTGTGAAGTATCACCTCAGACTATATTACTGCCAAGTGTGAAGTATCACCTCAGACTATATTACTGCCAAGTGTGAAGTATCACCTCAGACTATATTACTGCCAAGTGTGAAGTATCACCTCAGACTATATTACTGCCAAGTGTGAAGTCTCACCTCAGACTATATTACTGCCAAGTGTGAAGTATCACCTCAGACTATATTACTGCCAAGTGTGAAGTATCACCTCAGACTATATTACTGCCAAGTGTGAAGTATCACCTCAGACTATATTACTACCAAGTGTGAAGTCTCACCTCACCTCAGACTATATTACTGCCAAGTGTGAAGTATCACCTCAGACTATATTACTGCCAAGTGTGAGTGACTATATTACTGCCAAGTGTGAAGTATCACCTCAGACTATATTACTCAGAAGTATCACCTCAGACTATATTACTGCCAAGTGTGAAGTATCACCTCAGACTATATTACTGCAAGTGTGAAGTATCAAGTCACCTCAGACTATATTATTACACCTCAGACTATATTACTGCCAAGTGTGAAGTCTCACCTCAGACTATATTACTGAAGTGTGAAGTATCACCTCAGACTATATTACTCACCTCAGACTATATTACTGCAAGTGTGAAGTATCAAGTGTGAAGTATCACCTCAGACTATATTACTGCCAAGTGTGAAGTCTCACCTCAGACTATATTACTGCCAAGTGTGAAGTCAGACTATATTACTGCACAAGTCACCTCAGACTATATTACTGCCAAGTGTGAAGTATCAGCTCAGACTAGAGTACTGCCTAGTGTGAAGTATCACCTCAGACTATATTACTGCCAAGTGTGAAGTATCACCTCAGACTATATTACTGCCAAGTGTGAAGTCTCACCTCAGACTATATTACTGCCAAGTGTGAAGTATCACCTCAGACTATATTACTGCCAAGTGTGAAGTCTCACCTCAGACTATATTACTGCCAAGTGTGAAGTATCACCTCAGACTATATTACTGCCAAGTGTGAAGTCTCACCTCAGACTATATTACTGCCAAGTGTGAAGTATCACCTCAGACTATATTACTGCCAAGTGTGAAGTATCACCTCAGACTATATTACTGCCAAGTGTGAAGTATCACCTCAGACTATATTACTGCCAAGTGTGAAGTATCACCTCAGACTATATTACTGCCAAGTGTGAAGTATCACCTCAGACTATATTACTGCCAAGTGTGAAGTATCACCTCAGACTATATTACTGCCAAGTGTGAAGTATCACCTCAGACTATATTACTGCCAAGTGTGAAGTATCACCTCAGACTATATTACTGCCAAGTGTGAAGTATCACCTCAGACTATATTACTGCCAAGTGTGAAGTATCACCTCAGACTATATTACTGCCAAGTGTGAAGTATCACCTCAGACTATATTACTGCCAAGTGTGAAGTCTCACCTCAGACTATATTACTGCCAAGTGTGAAGTATCACCTCAGACTATATTACTGCCAAGTGTGAAGTATCACCTCAGACTATATTACTGCCAAGTGTGAAGTATCACCTCAGACTATATTACTGCCAAGTGTGAAGTCTCACCTCAGACTATATTACTGCCAAGTGTGAAGTATCACCTCAGACTATATTACTGCCAAGTGTGAAGTATCACCTCAGACTATATTACTGCCAAGTGTGAAGTCTCACCTCAGACTATATTACTGCCAAGTGTGAAGTCTCACCTCAGACTATATTACTGCCAAGTGTGAAGTCTCACCTCAGACTATATTACTGCCAAGTGTGAAGTCTCACCTCAGACTATATTACTGCCAAGTGTGAAGTCTCACCTCAGACTATATTACTGCCAAGTGTGAAGTATCACCTGTGAAGTCAGACTATATTACTGCCAAGTGTGAAGTCTCACCTCAGACTATATTACTGCCAAGTGTGAAGTCTCACCTCAGACTATATTACTGCCAAGTGTGAAGTCTCACCTCAGACTATATTACTGCCAAGTGTGAAGTCTCACCTCAGACTATATTACTGCCAAGTGTGAAGTATCACCTCAGACTATATTACTGCCAAGTGTGAAGTCTCACCTCAGACTATATTACTGCCAAGTGTGAAGTCTCACCTCAGACTATATTACTGCCAAGTGTGAAGTCTCACCTCAGACTATATTACTGCCAAGTGTGAAGTCTCACCTCAGACTATATTACTGCCAAGTGTGAAGTCTCACCTCAGACTATATTACTGCCAAGTGTGAAGTCTCACCTCAGACTATATTACTGCCAAGTGTGAAGTCTCACCTCAGACTATATTACTGCCAAGTGTGAAGTCTCACCTCAGACTATATTACTGCCAAGTGTGAAGTCTCACCTCAGACTATATTACTGCCAAGTGTGAAGTCTCACCTCAGACTATATTACTGCCAAGTGTGAAGTCTCACCTCAGACTATATTACTGCCAAGTGTGAAGTCTCACCTCAGACTATATTACTGCCAAGTGTGAAGTCTCACCTCAGACTATATTACTGCCAAGTGTGAAGTCACCTCAGACCTGCAGACACCTCAGACTATTACTGCCAAGTGTGAAGTCTCACCTCAGACTATATTACTGCCAAGTGTGAAGTCTCACCTCAGACTATATTACTGCCAAGTGTGAAGTCTCACCTCAGACTATATTACTGCCAAGTGTGAAGTCTCACCTCAGACTATATTACTGCCAAGTGTGAAGTCTCACCTCAGACTATATTACTGCCAAGTGTGAAGTCTCACCTCAGACTATATTACTGCCAAGTGTGAAGTCTCACCTCAGACTATATTACTGCCAAGTGTGAAGACTATATTACTGCCAAGTGTGAAGTCTCTCAGACTATATTACTGCCAAGTGTGAAGTCTCACCTCAGACTATATTACTGCCAAGTGTGAAGTCTCACCTCAGACTATATTACTGCCAAGTGTGAAGTCTCACCTCAGACTATATTACTGCCAAGTGTGAAGTCTCACCTCAGACTATATTACTGCCAAGTGTGAAGTCTCACCTCAGACTATATTACTGCCAAGTGTGAAGTCTCACCTCAGACTATATTACTGCCAAGTGTGAAGTCTCACCTCAGACTATATTACTGCCAAGTGTGAAGTCTCACCTCAGACTATATTACTGCCAAGTGTGAAGTCTCACCTCAGACTATATTACTGCCAAGTGTGAAGTCTCACCTCAGACTATATTACTGCCAAGTGTGAAGTCTCACCTCAGACTATATTACTGCCAAGTGTGAAGTCTCACCTCAGACTATATTACTGCCAAGTGTGAAGTCTCACCTCAGACTATATTACTGCCAAGTGTGAAGTCTCACTATATTACTGCCAAGTGTGACTATCAGACTATACTGCCAAGTGTGAAGTCTCACCTCAGACTATATTACTGCCAAGTGTGAAGTCTCACCTCAGACTATATTACTGCCAAGTGTGAAGTCTCACCTCAGACTATATTACTGCCAAGTGTGAAGTCTCACCTCAGACTATATTACTGCCAAGTGTGAAGTCTCACCTCAGACTATATTACTGCCAAGTGTGAAGTCTCACCTCAGACTATATTACTGCCAAGTGTGAAGTCTCACCTCAGACTATATTACTGCCAAGTGTGAAGTCTCACCTCAGACTATATTACTGCCAAGTGTGAAGTCTCACCTCAGACTATATTACTGCCAAGTGTGAAGTCTCACCTCAGACTATATTACTGCCAAGTGTGAAGTCTCACCTCAGACTATATTACTGCCAAGTGTGAAGTCTCACCTCAGACTATATTACTGCCAAGTGTGAAGTCTCACCTCAGACTATATTACTGCCAAGTGTGAAGTCTCACCTCAGACTATATTACTGCCAAGTGTGAAGTCTCACCTCAGACTATATTACTGCCAAGTGTGAAGTCTCACCTCAGACTATATTACTGCCAAGTGTGAAGTCTCACCTCAGACTATATTACTGCCAAGTGTGAAGTCTCACCTCAGACTATATTACTGCCAAGTGTGAAGTCTCACCTCAGACTATATTACTGCCAAGTGTGAAGTATCACCTCAGACTATATTACTGCCAAGTGTGAAGTCTCACCTCAGACTATATTACTGCCAAGTGTGAAGTCTCACCTCAGTGTGACTCACCTAGACTATACTGCCAAGTGTGAAGTCTCACCTCAGACTATATTACTGCCAAGTGTGAAGTATCACCTCAGACTATATTACTGCCAAGTGTGAAGTCTCACCTCAGACTATATTACTGCCAAGTGTGAAGTCTCACCTCAGACTATATTACTGCCAAGTGTGAAGTCTCACCTCAGACTATATTACTGCCAAGTGTGAAGTATCACCTCAGACTATATTACTGCCAAGTGTGAAGTATCACCTCAGACTATATTACTGCCAAGTGTGAAGTCTCACCTCAGACTATATTACTGCCAAGTGTGAAGTCTCACCTCAGACTATATTACTGCCAAGTGTGAAGTATCACCTCAGACTATATTACTGCCAAGTGTGAAGTATCACCTCAGACTATATTACTGCCAAGTGTGAAGTCTCACCTCAGACTATATTACTGCCAAGTGTGAAGTCTCACCTCAGACTATATTACTGCCAAGTGTGAAGTATCACCTCAGACTATATTACTGCCAAGTGTGAAGTCTCACCTCAGACTATATTACTGCCAAGTGTGAAGTATCACCTCAGACTATATTACTGCCAAGTGTGAAGTCTCACCTCAGACTATATTACTGCCAAGTGTGAAGTCTCACCTCAGACTATATTACTGCCAAGTGTGAAGTCTCACCTCAGACTATATTACTGCCAAGTGTGAAGTCTCACCTCAGACTATATTACTGCCAAGTGTGAAGTCTCACCTCAGACTATATTACTGCCAAGTGTGAAGTCTCACCTCAGACTATATTACTGCCAAGTGTGAAGTCTCACCTCAGACTATATTACTGCCAAGTGTGAAGTCTCACCTCAGACTATATTACTGCCAAGTGTGAAGTCTCACCTCAGACTATATTACTGCCAAGTGTGAAGTCTCACCTCAGACTATATTACTGCCAAGTGTGAAGTCTCACCTCAGACTATATTACTGCCAAGTGTGAAGTATCACCTCAGACTATATTACTGCCAAGTGTGAAGTCTCACCTCAGACTATATTACTGCCAAGTGTGAAGTATCACCTCAGACTATATTACTGCCAAGTGTGAAGTCTCACCTCAGACTATATTACTGCCAAGTGTGAAGTATCACCTCAGACTATATTACTGCCAAGTGTGAAGTCTCACCTCAGACTATATTACTGCCAAGTGTGAAGTATCACCTCAGACTATATTACTGCCAAGTGTGAAGTCTCACCTCAGACTATATTACTGCCAAGTGTGAAGTCTCACCTCAGACTATATTACTGCCAAGTGTGAAGTCTCACCTCAGACTATATTACTGCCAAGTGTGAAGTCTCACCTCAGACTATATTACTGCCAAGTGTGAAGTCTCACCTCAGACTATATTACTGCCAAGTGTGAAGTCTCACCTCAGACTATATTACTGCCAAGTGTGAAGTCTCACCTCAGACTATATTACTGCCAAGTGTGAAGTCTCACCTCAGACTATATTACTGCCAAGTGTGAAGTCTCACCTCAGACTATATTACTGCCAAGTGTGAAGTCTCACCTCAGACTATATTACTGCCAAGTGTGAAGTCTCACCTCAGACTATATTACTGCCAAGTGTGAAGTATCACCTCAGACTATATTACTGCCAAGTGTGAAGTATCACCTCAGACTATATTACTGCCAAGTGTGAAGTCTCACCTCAGACTATATTACTGCCAAGTGTGAAGTCTCACCTCAGACTATATTACTGCCAAGTGTGAAGTCTCACCTCAGACTATATTACTGCCAAGTGTGAAGTCTCACCTCAGACTATATTACTGCCAAGTGTGAAGTCTCACCTCAGACTATATTACTGCCAAGTGTGAAGTATCACCTCAGACTATATTACTGCCAAGTGTGAAGTATCACCTCAGACTATATTACTGCCAAGTGTGAAGTCTCACCTCAGACTATATTACTGCCAAGTGTGAAGTCTCACCTCAGACTATATTACTGCCAAGTGTGAAGTCACCTCAGACTATATTACTGCAAGTGTGAAGTATCACCTCAGACTATATTACTGCCAAGTGTGAAGTCTCACCTCAGACTATATTACTGCCAAGTGTGAAGTATCACCTATATTACTGCCAAGTGTGAAGTCTCACCTCAGACTATATTACTGCCAAGTGTGAAGTCTCACCTCAGACTATATTACTGCCAAGTGTGAAGTCTCACCTCAGACTATATTACTGCCAAGTGTGAAGTCTCACCTCAGACTATATTACTGCCAAGTGTGAAGTCTCACCTCAGACTATATTACTGCCAAGTGTGAAGTCTCACCTCAGACTATATTACTGCCAAGTGTGAAGTCTCACCTCAGACTATATTACTGCCAAGTGTGAAGTCTCACCTCAGACTATATTACTGCCAAGTGTGAAGTCTCACCTCAGACTATATTACTGCCAAGTGTGAAGTCTCACCTCAGACTATATTACTGCCAAGTGTGAAGTCTCACCTCAGACTATATTACTGCCAAGTGTGAAGTCTCACCTCAGACTATATTACTGCCAAGTGTGAAGTCTCACCTCAGACTATATTACTGCCAAGTGTGAAGTCTCACCTCAGACTATATTACTGCCAAGTGTGAAGTATCACCTCAGACTATATTACTGCCAAGTGTGAAGTCTCACCTCAGACTATATTACTGCCAAGTGTGAAGTCTCACCTCAGACTATATTACTGCCAAGTGTGAAGTCTCACCTCAGACTATATTACTGCCAAGTGTGAAGTATCACCTGCCAGAAGTCTATATATATTACTGCCAAGTGTGAAGTCTCACCTCAGACTATATTACTGCCAAGTGTGAAGTCTCACCTCAGACTATATTACTGCCAAGTGTGAAGTATCACCTCAGACTATATTACTGCCAAGTGTGAAGTCTCACCTCAGACTATATTACTGCCAAGTGTGAAGTCTCACCTCAGACTATATTACTGCCAAGTGTGAAGTCTCACCTCAGACTATATTACTGCCAAGTGTGAAGTCTCACCTCAGACTATATTACTGCCAAGTGTGAAGTCTCACCTCAGACTATATTACTGCAAGTGTGAAGTATCACCTCAGACTATATTACTGCCAAGTGTGAAGTATCACCTGACTATATTACTGCCAAGTGTGAAGTCTCACCTCAGACTATATTACTGCCAAGTGTGAAGTATCACCTCAGACTATATTACTGCCAAGTGTGAAGTATCACCTCAGACTATATTACTGCCAAGTGTGAAGTCTCACCTCAGACTATATTACTGCCAAGTGTGAAGTATCACCTCAGACTATATTACTGCAAGTGTGAAGTATCACCTCAGACTATATTACTGCCAAGTGTGAAGTATCACCTCAGACTATATTACTGCCAAGTGTGAAGTCTCACCTCAGACTATATTACTGCCAAGTGTGAAGTCTCACCTCAGACTATATTACTGCCAAGCCAAGTGTGAAGTCTCACCTCAGACTATATTACTGCCAAGTGTGAAGTCTCACCTCAGACTATATTACTGCCAAGTGTGAAGTCTCACCTCAGACTATATTACTGCCAAGTGTGAAGTCTCACCTCAGACTATATTACTGCCAAGTGTGAAGTCTCACCTCAGACTATATTACTGCCAAGTGTGAAGTCTCACCTCAGACTATATTACTGCCAAGTGTGAAGTCTCACCTCAGACTATATTACTGCCAAGTGTGAAGTCTCACCTCAGACTATATTACTGCCAAGTGTGAAGTCTCACCTCAGACTATATTACTGCCAAGTGTGAAGTCTCACCTCAGACTATATTACTGCCAAGTGTGAAGTCTCTCCTCAGACTATCAGACTATATTACTGCCAAGTGTGAAGTCTCACCTCAGACTATATTACTGCCAAGTGTGAAGTCTCACCTCAGACTATATTACTGCCAAGTGTGAAGTCTCACCTCAGACTATATTACTGCCAAGTGTGAAGTATCACCTCAGACTATATTACTGCCAAGTGTGAAGTCTCACCTCAGACTATATTACTGCCAAGTGTGAAGTCTCACCTCAGACTATATTACTGCCAAGTGTGAAGTATCACCTCAGACTATATTACTGCCAAGTGTGAAGTATCACCTCAGACTATATTACTGCCAAGTGTGAAGTCTCACCTCAGACTATATTACTGCCAAGTGTGAAGTCTCACCTCAGACTATATTACTGCCAAGTGTGAAGTATCACCTCAGACTATATTACTGCCAAGTGTGAAGTATCACCTCAGACTATATTACTGCCAAGTGTGAAGTCTCACCTCAGACTATATTACTGCCAAGTGTGAAGTATCACCTCAGACTATATTACTGCCAAGTGTGAAGTATCACCTCAGACTATATTACTGCCAAGTGTGAAGTATCACCTCAGACTATATTACTGCCAAGTGTGAAGTCTCACCTCAGACTATATTACTGCCAAGTGTGAAGTATCACCTCAGACTATATTACTGCCAAGTGTGAAGTATCACCTCAGACTATATTACTGCCAAGTGTGAAGTCTCACCTCAGACTATATTACTGCCAAGTGTGAAGTATCACCTCAGACTATATTACTGCCAAGTGTGAAGTATCACCTCAGACTATATTACTGCCAAGTGTGAAGTCTCACCTCAGACTATATTACTGCCAAGTGTGAAGTATCACCTCAGACTATATTACTGCCAAGTGTGAAGTATCACCTCAGACTATATTACTGCCAAGTGTGAAGTATCACCTCAGACTATATTACTGCCAAGTGTGAAGTATCACCTCAGACTATATTACTGCCAAGTGTGAAGTATCACCTCAGACTATATTACTGCCAAGTGTGAAGTATCACCTCAGACTATATTACTGCCAAGTGTGAAGTCTCACCTCAGACTATATTACTGCCAAGTGTGAAGTCTCACCTCAGACTATATTACTGCCAAGTGTGAAGTATCACTATATTACTCAGACTATATATTACTGCCAAGTGTGAAGTATCACCTCAGACTATATTACTGCCAAGTGTGAAGTATCACCTCAGACTATATTACTGCCAAGTGTGAAGTATCACCTCAGACTATATTACTGCCATGTGTGAAGTATCACCTCAGACTATATTACTGCAAGTGTGAAGTATCACCCCAGACTATATTACTGCCAAGTGTGAAGTATCACCTCAGACTATATTACTGCCAAGTGTGAAGTATCACCCCAGACTATATTAACATATATATATATATATATATATATATATATATATATATATATATATATATATATATATAATTTATATATATAATTTATATATATATGACAGCTGCAACAACTGTGTACCTGGACGGTGTTTCGGAGGTGAACGCCCCCGCGACCCGGTCCACGACCAGGTCTCGCAGTGGATTAGGGCCGCACGTAAACCAACGTACGAACCACAGTCCTATCTTTATTATAGAAACTGGAGAGAGTGGAAGATGAGGTAGTCAGTCCCTTAGACTTGAAAGATGGTGCTGAGTGACTTAGGAGACTGAGGAAGGATAAGACACCTGAACACCTTGTGTCAGGGCTGAGGTACTAGTTATCTCAATTTAGTCTCTTTCAGTAAAGTTATGTAGATATATAAGCAATTTTATACCTTAATTTTTAAAGGGGTAAGCCAGTGGAAGGCCTCGGTCATATGACCAAAAGCTCCAGCTCTGGGTCATCATATAACTATGACCCACGCAGGTGTTGCATCTCTGTCTCTGGCATTATTAACCTGTGGTTATTGTGTACCGTTAATGTGATGCTTGTTAAGCAACACGTATGAGACTCCTCTCCGGATGATCCCAGCTTCCTGCCTGTCTCAACCATGTCCCGGGAGGCTTAGTACAGTGACTTACCTCCAGATGATCGCAGCTTCCTGCCTGTCTCAACCATGTCCCGGGAGGCTTAGTACAGTGACTTACCTCCAGATGATCCCAGCTTCCTGCCTGTCTCAACCATGTCCCGGGAGGCTTAGTACAGTGACTTACCTCCAGATGATCCCAGCTTCCTGCCTGTCTCAACCATGTCCCGGGAGGCTTAGTACAGTGACTTACATCCAGATGATCCCAGCTTCCTGCCTGTCTCAACCATGTCCCGGGAGGCTTAGTACAGTGACTTACCTCCAGATGATCCCAGCTTCCTGCCTGTCTCAACCATGTCCCGGGAGGCTTAGTACAGTGACTTACCTCCAGATGATCCCAGCTTCCTGCCTGTCTCAACCATGTCCCGGGAGGCTTAGTACAGTGACTTACCTCCAGATGATCCCAGCTTCCTGCCTGTCTCAACCATGTCCCGGGAGGCTTAGTACAGTGACTTACCTCCAGATGATCCCAGCTTCCTGCCTGTCTCAACCATGTCCCGGGAGGCTTAGTACAGTGACTTACCTCCAGATGATCCCAGCTTCCTGCCTGTCTCAACCATGTCTCGGGAGGCTTAGTACAGTGACTTACCTCCAGATGATCCCAGCTTCCTGCCTGTCTCAACCATGTCCCGGGAGGCTTAGTACAGTGACTTACCTCCAGATGATCCCAGCTTCCTGCCTGTCTCAACCATGTCCCGGGAGGCTTAGTACAGTGACTTACCTCCAGATGATCCCAGCTTCCTGCCTGTCTCAACCATGTCCCGGGAGGCTTAGTACAGTGACTTACCTCCAGATGATCCCAGCTTCCTGCCTGTCTCAACCATGTCCCGGGAGGCTTAGTACAGTGACTTACCTCCAGATGATCCCAGCTTCCTGCCTGTCTCAACCATGTCCCGGGAGGCTTAGTACAGTGACTTACCTCCAGATGATCCCAGCTTCCTGCCTGTCTCAACCATGTCCCGGGAGGCTTAGTACAGTGACTTACCTCCAGATGATCCCAGCTTCCTGCCTGTCTCAACCATGTCCCGGGAGGCTTAGTACAGTGACTTACCTCCAGATGATCCCAGCTTCCTGCCTGTCTCAACCATGTCCCGGGAGGCTTAGTACAGTGACTTACCTCCAGATGATCCCAGCTTCCTGCCTGTCTCAACCATGTCCCGGGAGGCTTAGTACAGTGACTTACCTCCAGATGATCCCAGCTTCCTGCCTGTCTCAACCATGTCCCGGGAGGCTTAGTACAGTGACTTACCTCCAGATGATCCCAGCTTCCTGCCTGTCTCAACCATGTCCCGGGAGGCTTAGTACAGTGACTTACCTCCAGATGATCCCAGCTTCCTGCCTGTCTCAACCATGTCCCGGGAGGCTTAGTACAGTGACTTACCTCCAGATGATCGCAGCTTCCTGCCTGTCTCAACCATGTCCCGGGAGGCTTAGTACAGTGACTTACCTCCAGATGATCCCAGCTTCCTGCTTGTCTCAACCATGTCCCGGGAGGCTTAGTACAGTGACTTACCTCCAGATGATCGCAGCTTCCTGCCTGTCTCAACCATGTCCCGGGAGGCTTAGTACAGTGACTTACCTCCAGATGATCGCAGCTTCCTGCCTGTCTCAACCATGTCCCGGGAGGCATAGTACAGTGACTTACCTCCAGATGATCGCAGCTTCCTGCCTGTCTCAACCATGTCCTGGGAGGCTTAGTACAGTGACTTACCTCCAGATGATCGCAGCTTCCTGCCTGTCTCAACCATGTCCCGGGAGGCTTAGTACAGTGACTTACCTCCAGATGATCCCAGCTTCCTGCCAGTCTCAACCATGTCCCGGGAGGCTTAGTACAGTGACTTACCTCCAGATGATCCCAGCTTCCTGCCTGTCTCAACCATGTCCCGGGAGGCTTAGTACAGTGACTTACCTCCAGATGATCCCAGCTTCCTGCCTGTCTCAACCATGTCCCGGGAGGCTTAGTACAGTGACTTACCTCCAGATGATCCCAGCTTCCTGCCTGTCTCAACCATGTCCCGGGAGGCTTAGTACAGTGACTTACCTCCAGATGATCCCAGCTTCCTGCCTGTCTCAACCATGTCCCGGGAGGCTTAGTACAGTGACTTACCTCCAGATGATCCCAGCTTCCTGCCTGTCAACCATGTCCCGGGAGGCTTAGTACAGTGACTTACCTCCAGATGATAACAGAGGAAGATAGCACATTGAGTACTGGATGACGAGGAGAATTAGAATATAGCGCAGTGGTTGACTAAGAGTCTTCAAGATAACATGGTTGACTAAGAATCTTGAAGATAACATGGTTGACTAAGAGTCTTCAAGATAACATGGTTGACTAAGAATCTTGAAGATAACATGGTTGACTAAGAATCTTGAAGATAACATGGTTGACTAAGAATCTTGAAGATAACATGGTTGACTAAGAATCTTGAAGATAACATGGTTGACTAAGAATCTTGAAGATAACATGGTTGACTAAGAATCTTGAAGATAACATGGTTGACTAAGAATCCTAAAGATAACATGGTTGACTAAGAATCTTGAAGATAACATGGTTGACTAAGAATCTTCAAGATAACATGGTTGACTAAGAATCTTCAAGATAACATGGTTGACTAAGAATCTTATAAAGATAACATGGTTGACTAAGAACCTTCAAGATAACATGGTTGACTAAGAATCTTCAAGATAATATGGTTGACTAAGAATCTTCAAGATAATATGGTTGACTAAGAATCTTATAAAGATAACATGGTTGACTAAGAACCTTCAAGATAACATGGTTGACTAAGAATCTTCAAGATAATATGGTTGACTAAGAATCTTCAAGATAATATGGTTGACTAAGAATCTTATAAAGATAACATGGTTGACTAAGAACCTTCAAGATAACATGGTTGACTAAGAACCTTCAAGATAACATGGTTGACTAAGAATCTTCAAGATAACATGGTTGACTAAGAATCTTCAAGATAACATGGTTGACTAAGAACCTTCAAGATAACATGGTTGACTAAGAACCTTCAAGATAACATGGTTGACTAAGAACCTTCAAGATAACATGGTTGACTAAGAATCTTCATGATAACATGGTTGACTAAGAATCTTCATGATAACATGGTTGACTAAGAATCTTCAAGATAATATGGTTGACTAAGAATCTTATAAAGATAACATGGTTGACTAAGAACCTTCAAGATAACATGGTTGACTAAGAACCTTCAAGATAACATGGTTGACTAAGAATCTTCATGATAACATGGTTGACTAAGAATCTTCAAGATAACATGGTTGACTAAGAACCTTCAAGATAACATGGTTGACTAAGAATCTTCAAGATAACATGGTTGACTAAGAACCTTCAAGATAACATGGTTGACTAAGAATCTTCATGATAACATGGTTGACTAAGAATCTTCAAGATAACATGGTTGACTAAGAACCTTCAAGATAACATGGTTGACTAAGAATCTTCATGATAACATGGTTGACTAAGAATCTTCAAGATAACATGGTTGACTAAGAACCTTCAAGATAACATGGTTGACTAAGAACCTTCAAGATAACATGGTTGACTAAGAATCTTCAAGATAACATGGTTGACTAAGAACCTTCAAGATAACATGGTTGACTAAGAATCTTCAAGATAACATGGTTGACTAAGAATCTTCAAGATAACATGGTTGACTAAGAACCTTCAATATAACATGGTTGACTAAGAATCTTCAAGATAACATGGTTGACTAAGAACCTTCAAGATAACATGGTTGACTAAGAATCTTCAAGATAACATGGTTGACTAAGAACCTTCAAGATAACATGGTTGACTAAGAACCTTCAAGATAACATGGTTGACTAAGAATCTTCAAGATAACATGGTTGACTAAGAATCTTCAAGATAACATGGTTGACTAAGAATCTTCAAGATAACATGGTTGACTAAGAACCTTCAAGATAACATGGTTGACTAAGAATCTTCAAGATAACATGGTTGACTAAGAACCTTCAAGATAACATGGTTGACTAAGAATCTTCAAGATAACATGGTTGACTAAGAACCTTCAAGATAACATGACTAAGAAATTGACTAAGAATCTTCTAGATAACATGGTTGACTAAGAACCTTCAAGATAACATGGTTGACTAAGAATCTTCAAGATAACATGGTTGACTAAGAATCTTCAAGATAAAATGGTTAACTAAGAATCTTATAAAGATAACATGGTTGACTAAGAATCTTCTAGATAACATGGTTGACTAAGAATCTTCTAGATAACATGGTTGACTAAGAACCTTCAAGATAACATGGTTGACTAAGAACCTTCAAGATAACATGGTTGACTAAGAATCTTCAAGATAACATGGTTGACTAAGAACCTTCAAGATAACATGGTTGACTAAGAATCTTCAAGATAATATATTTGACTAAGAATCTTCAAGATAACATGGTTGACTAAGAGTCTTCAAGATAATATATTTGACTAAGAATCTTCAAGATAACATGGTTGACTAAGAATCTTCAAGATAACATGGTTGACTAAGAATCTTCAAGATAACATGGTTGACTAAGAATCTTATAAAGATAACATGGTTGACTAAGAATCTTCAAGATAACATGGTTGACTAAGAATCTTCAAGATAACATGGTTGACTAAGAACCTTCAAGATAACATGGTTGACTAAGAACCTTCAAGATAACATGGTTGACTAAGAATCTTCAAGATAACATGGTTGACTAAGAACCTTCAAGATAACATGGTTGACTAAGAACCTTCAAGATAACATGGTTGACTAAGAACCTTCAAGATAACATGGTTGACTAAGAACCTTCAAGATAACATGGTTGACTAAGAATCTTCTAGATAACATGGTTGACTAAGAACCTTCAAGATAACATGGTTGACTAAGAACCTTCAAGATAACATGGTTGACTAAGAATCTTCAAGATAACATGGTTGACTAAGAATCTTCAAGATAACATGGTTGACTAAGAACCTTCAAGATAACATTGTTGACTAAGAATCTTCAAGATAACATGGTTGACTAAGAACCTTCAAGATAACATGGTTGACTAAGAACCTTCAAGATAACATGGTTGACTAAGAACCTTCAAGATAACATGGTTGACAAAGAACCTTCAAGATAACGTGGTTGACTAAGAACCTTCAAGATAAAATGGTTAACTAAGAATTTTATAAAGATAACATGGTTGACTAAGAATCTTCTAGATAAAATGGTTGACTAAGAACCTTCAAGATAACATGGTTGACTAAGAATCTTCAAGATAAAATGGTTAACTAAGAATCTTATAAAGATAACATGGTTGACTAAGAATCTTCTAGATAAAATGGTTGACTAAGAACCTTCAAGATAACATGGTTGACTAAGAATCTTCTAGATAACATGGTTGACTAAGAACCTTCAAGATAACATGGTTGACTAAGAATCTTCAAGATAACATGGTTGACTAAGAATCTTCAAGATAAAATGGTTAACTAAGAATCTTATAAAGATAACATGGTTGGCTAAGAATCTTCTAGATAACATGGTTGACTAAGAATCTTCTAGATAACATGGTTGACTAAGAACCTTCAAGATAACATGGTTGACTAAGAACCTTCAAGATAACATGGTTGACTAAGAATCTTCAAGATAACATGGTTGACTAAGAATCTTCAAGATAACATGGTTGACTAAGAACCTTCAAGATAACATGGTTGACTAAGAACCTTCAAGATAACATGGTTGACTAAGAATCTTCAAGATAACATGGTTGACTAAGAATCTTCAAGATAACATGGTTGACTAAGAAACTTCAAGATAACATGGTTGACTAAGAACCTTCAAGATAACATGGTTGACTAAGAATCTTCAAGATAACATGGTTGACTAAGAATCTTCAAGATAACATGGTTGACTAAGAACCTTCAAGATAACATGGTTGACTAAGAACCTTCAAGATAAAATGGTTAACTAAGAATTTTATAAAGATAACATGGTTGACTAAGAATCTTCTAGATAAAATGGTTGACTAAGAACCTTCAAGATAACATGGTTGACTAAGAACCTTCAAGATAACATGGTTGACTAAGAACCTTCAAGATAACATGGTTGACTAAGAACCTTCAAGATAACATGGTTGACTAAGAATCTTCAAGATAACATGGTTGACTAAGAATCTTCAAGATAACATGGTTGACTAAGAATCTTCAAGATAACATGGTTGACTAAGAATCTTCAAGATAACATGGTTGACTAAGAACCTTCATGATAACATGGTTGACTAAGAATCTTCAAGATAACATGGTTGACTAAGAATCTTCAAGATAACATGGTTGACTAAGAATCTTCAAGATAACATGGTTGACTAAGAATCTTCAAGATAACATGGTTGACTAAGAACCTTCATGATAACATGGTTGACTAAGAACCTTCAAGATAACATGGTTGACTAAGAATCTTCAAGATAACATGGTTGACTAAGAATCTTCAAGATAACATGGTTGACTAAGAATCTTCAAGATAACATGGTTGACTAAGAACCTTCATGATAACATGGTTGACTAAGAATCTTCAAGATAACATGGTTGACTAAGAATCTTAAAGATAACATGGTTGACTAAGAATCTTCAAGATAACATGGTTGACTAAGAATCTTCAAGATAACATGGTTGACTAAGAATCTTAAAGATAACATGGTTGACTAAGAATCTTCAAGATAACATGGTTGACTAAGAATCTTCAAGATAACATGGTTGACTAAGAATCTTAAAGATAACATGGTTGACTAAGAACCTTCAAGATAACATGGTTGACTAAGAACCTTCAAGATAACATGGTTGACTAAGAATCTTCAAGATAACATGGTTGACTAAGAACCTTCAAGATAACATGGTTGACTAAGAACCTTCAAGATAACATGGTTGACTAAGAATCTTAAACATAACATGGTTGACTAAGAATCAAGATAACATGGTTGACTAAGAATCTTAAACATAACATGGTTGACTAAGAATCAAGATAACATGGTTGACTAAGAACCTCTGTATCAGTCACTGTTACTTACCATCACTCCAAATGGCTATCTTAAATCCAACATTATCTTTACAGTTGATATAGTGGACACATGTGCAACACTTGGGTATCTTTGTCGTGGGAACATTTCTTCACACAGTGGCTTCATCAGTCCAATACAGAGAAGAGTGATGGAGATCGAAGGGAGTTTGAGGTAATCAGTCCCTCAGACTGAAGTTGATGTAATCAATCCATCAGTATTAATAAGAACACAGTGTGTATGTCAAGAAGTGTCTTATATACTGCAGACAGGTGAGGTGAAGCAGTCGTGTGTCACCTTGGATAAATCCACAGGTGTAAGTAGGTGATGCGTATAGGTTAGGTATCACCTGCTTACCCAGATGTTGTCTAAATCTTCTTGTACTCATTTTAAAGCCAGGATAACCCAGGGTAGGGAGAGTTACCCACCCAGGATAACCCAGAGTAGGGAAGGGAAGGTTAGCCACCCAGGATAACCCAGGGTAGGGAGTGTTAGCCACCCAGGGTAACCCAGGGTAGGGAAGGTTAGCCACCCAGGATAACCCAGGGTAGGGAGTGTTAGCCACCCAGGATAACCCAGAGTAGGGAAGGGAAGGTTAGCCACCTAGGATAACCCAGGGTAGGGAGAGTTACCCACCCAGGATAACCCAGAGTAGGGAAGGGAAGGTTAGCCACCTAGGATAACCCAGGGTAGGGAGAGTTACCCACCCAGGATAACCCAGAGTAGGGAAGGGAAGGTTAGCCACCTAGGATAACCCAGGGTAGGGAGACTTAACCACCCAGGATAACCCAGAGTAGGGAAGGGAAGGTTAGCCACCTAGGATAACCCAGGGTAGGGAGGGTTAGCCACCCAGGGTAGGGAGTGTTAACCACCTAGGATAACCCAGGGTAGGTATGGTTAGCCACCCAGGATAACCCAGAGTAGGGAAGGGAAGGTTATCCACCCAGGATAACCCAGGGTAGGGAGTGTTAGCCACCCAGGATAACCCAGAGTAAGGAAGGTTAGCCACCCAGGGTAACACAAGAAAGTCAGTGGGTGATCGAGGACTGTCTTATTTCCGTTGTTGTCCTTCAATCTTGTCGCCCAGGATGCCACCCACACCAGTCCATTTACACCCAGGTACCTGCTTATAGTGACAGCAGGTGTAAGGTAACACGCCCACTGTTTCCATCCGTGCCGAGGATTTAACCATAGACACTCAGTGTGTGAAGCGATAGCGTTGCCTACCTGACCACGGGTAAATATTTTTAGCATACTATTTATATGCCTTTCTAGTCATGGAGTTTTATTATTGAAGAGATTGCAGAAGCAATCGAACCTTGTTGCAAAAATAATATCAACAGCCCCAGCCTGGGACCACCTGCGTGACCAGCTGGAGAGTATCAACAGCCCCAGCCTGGGACCACCTGCGTGACCAGCTGGAGAGCAGTTGGTCAGAGATTATGAACACTGCTGCATCAACAACTGCTGCATCAGCAACTGCTGCATCAGCAACTGCTGCATCAAGCAACTGCTGCATCAGCAACTGCTGCATCAGCAACTGCTGCATCAAGCAACTGCTGCATCAAGCAACTGCTGCATCAGCAACTGCTGCATCAGCAACTGCTGCATCAAGCAACTGCTGCATCAGCAACTGCTGCATCAAGCAACTGCTGCATCAGCAACTGCTGCATCAGCAACTGCTGCATCAGCAACTGCTGCATCAAGCAACTGCTGCATCAGCAACTGCTGCATCAAGCAACTGCTGCATCAGCAACTGCTGCATCAGCAACTGCTGCATCAGCAACTGCTGCATCACACAACTGCTGCATCAAGCAACTGCTGCATCAAGCAACTGCTGCATCAAGCAACTGCTGCATCAAGCAACTGCTGCATCAAGCAACTGCTGCATCAAGCAACTGCTGCATCAGCAACTGCTGCATCAGCAACTGCTGCATCAGCAACTGCTGCATCAGCAACTGCTGCATCAAGCAACTGCTGCATCAAGCAACTGCTGCATCAAGCAACTGCTGCATCAAGCAACTGCTGCATCAAGCAACTGCTGCATCAAGCAACTGCTGCATCAGCAACTGCTGCATCAGCAACTGCTGCATCAAGCAACTGCTGCATCAGCAACTGCTGCATCAGCAACTGCTGCATCAAGCAACTGCTGCATCAAGCAACTGCTGCATCAAGCAACTGCTGCATCAAGCAACTGCTGCATGAGCAACTGCTGCATCAAGCAACTGCTGCATCAGCAACTGCTGCATCAAGCAACTGCTGCATCAGCAACTGCTGCATCAAGCAACTGCTGCATCAGCAACTGCTGCATCAAGCAACTGCTGCATCAGCAACTGCTGCATCAACAACTGCTGCATCAAGCAACTGCTGCATCAGCAACTGCTGCATCAAGCAACTGCTGCATCAACAACTGCTGCATGCTGCATCAGCAACTGCTGCATCAGCAACTGCTGCATCAAGCAACTGCTGCATCAACAACTGCTGCATCAGCAACTGCTGCATCAAACTGCAACTGCTGCATCAGCAACTGCAACTGCTGCATCAAGCAACTGCTGCATCAAGCATCACTGCTGCATCAAGCAACTGCTGCATCAAACTGCAACTGCTGCATCAGCAACTGCTGCATCAGCTGCATCACAACTGCTGCATCAAGCAACTGCTGCATCAAGCAACTGCATCAGCAACTGCTGCATCAAGCAACTGCTGCATCAAGCAACTGCTGCATCAAGCAACTGCTGCATCAAGCAACTGCTACATCAAGCAACTGCTGCATCAGCAACTGCTGCATCAAACTGCTGCATCACTGCTGCATCAAGCAACTGCTGCATCAAGCAACTGCTGCATCACAACTGCTGCATGCTGCATCAAGCAACTGCTGCATCAACAACTGCTGCATCAAGCAACTGCTGCATCAACAACTGCTGCATCAAGCAACTGCTGCATCAGCAACTGCTGCATCAGCAACTGCTGCATCAAGCAACTGCTGCAACAGCAACTGCTGCATCAGCAACTGCTGCATCAGCAACTGCTGCATCAGCAACTGCTGCATCAAGCAACTGCTGCATCAGCAACTGCTGCATCAAGCAACTGCTGCATCAAGCAACTGCTGCATCAAGCAACTGCTGCATCAAGCAACTGCTGCATCAAGCAACTGCTGCATCAGCAACTGCTGCATCAGCAACTGCTGCATCAGCAACTGCTGCATCAGCAACTGCTGCATCAAGCAACTGCTGCATCAAGCAACTGCTGCATCAGCAACTGCTGCATCAGCAACTGCTGCATCAGCAACTGCTGCATCAAGCAACTGCTGCATCAAGCAACTGCTGCATCAGCAACTGCTGCATCAAGCAACTGCTGCATCAAGCAACTGCTGCATCAAGCAACTGCTGCATCAAGCAACTGCTGCATCAGCAACTGCTGCATCAAGCAACTGCTGCATCAGCAACTGCTGCATCAAGCAACTGCTGCATCAGCAACTGCTGCATCAGCAACTGCTGCATCAAGCAACTGCTGCATCAGCAACTGCTGCATCAAGCAACTGCTGCATCAAGCAACTGCTGCATCAAGCAACTGCTGCATCAAGCAACTGCTGCATCAAGCAACTGCTGCATCAAGCAACTGCTGCATCAAGCAACTGCTGCATCAACAACTGCTGCATCAGCAACTGCTGCATCAAGCAACTGCTGCATCAAGCAACTGCTGCATCAAGCAACTGCTGCATCAGCAACTGCTGCATCAGCAACTGCTGCATCAAGCAACTGCTGCATCAACAACTGCTGCATCAAGCAACTGCTGCATCAAGCAACTGCTGCATCAGCAACTGCTGCATCAGCAACTGCTGCATCAAGCAACTGCTGCATCAAGCAACTGCTGCATCAGCAACTGCTGCATCAAGCAACTGCTGCATCAGCAACTGCTGCATCAGCAACTGCTGCATCAAGCAACTGCTGCATCAAGCAACTGCTGCATCAAGCAACTGCTGCATCAAGCAACTGCTGCATCAGCAACTGCTGCATCAGCAACTGCTGCATCAGCAACTGCTGCATCAAGCAACTGCTGCATCAACAACTGCTGCATGAGCAACTGCTGCATCAAGCAACTGCTGCATCAAGCAACTGCTGCATCAAGCAACTGCTGCATCAGCAACTGCTGCATCAGCAACTGCTGCATCAAGCAACTGCTGCATCAAGCAACTGCTGCATCAGCAACTGCTGCATCAAGCAACTGCTGCATCAAGCAACTGCTGCATCAGCAACTGCTGCATCAGCAACTGCTGCATCAAGCAACTGCTGCATCAGCAACTGCTGCATCAAGCAACTGCTGCATCAGCAACTGCTGCATCAAGCAACTGCTGCATCAGCAACTGCTGCATCAGCAACTGCTGCATCAGCAACTGCTGCATCAGCAACTGCTGCATCAGCAACTGCTGCATCAAGCAACTGCTGCATCAAGCAACTGCTGCATCAGCAACTGCTGCATCAAGCAACTGCTGCATCAAGCAACTGCTGCATCAAGCAACTGCTGCATCAGCAACTGCTGCATCAAGCAACTGCTGCATCAGCAACTGCTGCATCAAGCAACTGCTGCATCAAGCAACTGCTGCATCAAGCAACTGCTGCATCAAGCAACTGCTGCATCAGCAACTGCTGCATCAAGCAACTGCTGCATCAAGCAACTGCTGCATCAGCAACTGCTGCATCAGCAACTGCTGCATCAAGCAACTGCTGCATCAAGCAACTGCTGCATCAGCAACTGCTGCATCAAGCAACTGCTGCATCAGCAACTGCTGCATCAGCAACTGCTGCATCAAGCAACTGCTGCATCAAGCAACTGCTGCATCAAGCAACTGCTGCATCAGCAACTGCTGCATCAGCAACTGCTGCATCAGCAACTGCTGCATCAGCAACTGCTGCATCAGCAACTGCTGCATCAAGCAACTGCTGCATCAGCAACTGCTGCATCAGCAACTGCTGCATCAGCAACTGCTGCATCAGCAACTGCTGCATCAAGCAACTGCTGCATCAGCAACTGCTGCATCAGCAACTGCTGCATCAGCAACTGCTGCATCAGCAACTGCTGCATCACCAACTGCTGCATCACCAACTGCTGCATCAGCAACTGCTGCATCAGCAACTGCTGCATCAGCAACTGCTGCATCAGCAACTGCTGCATCAGCTGCAAAGCTGCTGCATCAGCAACTGCTGCATCAAGCAACTGCTGCATCAAGCAACTGCTGCATCATCAGCAACTGCTGCATCAGCAACTGCTGCATCAAGCAACTGCTGCATCAACAACTGCTGCATCAAGCAACTGCTGCATCAAGCAACTGCTGCATCAAACAACTGCTGCATCAAGCAACTGCTGCATCAAGCAACTGCTGCATCAGCAACTGCTGCATCAGCAACTGCTGCATCAAGCAACTGCTGCATCAGCAACTGCTGCATCAAGCAACTGCTGCATCAAGCAACTGCTGCATCAAGCAACTGCTGCATCAAGCAACTGCTGCATCAGCAACTGCTGCATCAAGCAACTGCTGCATCAGCAACTGCTGCATCAAGCAACTGCTGCATCAAGCAACTGCTGCATCAAGCAACTGCTGCATCAGCAACTGCTGCATCAAGCAACTGCTGCATCAGCAACTGCTGCATCAGCAACTGCTGCATCAGCAACTGCTGCATCAAGCAACTGCTGCATCAAGCAACTGCTGCATCAGCAACTGCTGCATCAAGCAACTGCTGCATCAGCAACTGCAACTGCTGCATCAAGCAACAACTGCTGCATCAGCAACTGCTGCATCAAGCTGCATCACCAACTGCTGCATCAAGCAACTGCTGCATCAGCAACTGCTGCATCAAGCAACTGCTGCATCAAGCAACTGCTGCATCAGCAACTGCTGCATCAAGCAACTGCTGCATCAGCAACTGCTGCATCAGCAACTGCTGCATCAAGCAACTGCTGCATCAGCAACTGCTGCATCAGCAACTGCTGCATCAGCAACTGCTGCATCAAGCAACTGCTGCATCAGCAACTGCTACATCAAGCAACTGCTGCATCAGCAACTGCTGCATCAGAAAAAACATTCACCAATAAGGAACGTCAACAAATTTTCTCAAAGAGAACCACAAGGAGGTGCATATTACTCTGAAGACTGACAGGTGTATAACACACACTTGTCTGTTCTGCCCTCACGCACCTGTCCTCACACACCTGCATCCCTCACACACCTGCTCTCTACAGGTGTCGGGCGCTAGTGAATGATGGAGATGAGGATGTCTGCTAAATATGTGGGAGGAATTTTGTTGGTGGTTATGGTTTCTCCCTCCCTACCATCCTCCATCCTTCCCTCCCTATCATCCTCCATCCTTCCCTCCCTACCATCCTCCATCCTTCCTCCCTTACTATCTTCCATTCTTCCTTCCTACTATCTCTCATTCTTCCTTCACTACCTTCCATCCTTCCTCCCTACTATCTCCCATTCTTCTCTTACCACCTCTGGTCCTTCTCCTACCATCTCTCCATCTTTCCTCCTACCATCTCTCTATCTCTTCTCCCCGCCACTCTCCACATCCTTCTTCCCATTGTCTCCATCTCTCGCCACTCCTCCATCCTTCCTCTCAACATCCTCATCCCTCCTCCCTACTATCTCTTCCATCCGCCTTCTCCCTACCATCTCTCCATCCTTCCTCCTACCATCCCATCCTTCCTCCTGCCCATCTCATCTCTTCCTCCCTACCATCCTCTTCCATTCTTCTCCTACTATCTCCATCCTCTTCCTCATTTATCTCATCCTTCCTTTCCTTACCATCTCTCATCTTCCTTCCTTGGCCATATCTCTTCCATCCTTCCTCCCTACCATCTCTCCATCTCTTCCTTCCTTACTATCTCTCCATCCTTCCTCTCACTATCTCTCCATCTCTTCCCTTCCTTTACATCTCTCCATCCTTCCTCTTACCATCTCTCCATCCTTCTCCTACCATCTCTCCATCTCTTCCCTCCCTCTTACCATCTCCCATCCTTCCTCTATCATCTCTCCATCTCTTCTCTTCTCACATCTCTCTATCTCTTCCTCCTTACTATCTCTTCCATCTCTTTTCTCCCTTCCTTACCATCTCTCTCCATCCTCTGCAACACCCTCTATCTCTTCCTTCCTTAACATCTCTCCATCTCTTCTCCCGCCATCTCTCTC
This sequence comes from Cherax quadricarinatus, assembly GCF_038502225.1. NCBI lineage: Eukaryota > Metazoa > Arthropoda > Malacostraca > Decapoda > Parastacidae > Cherax > Cherax quadricarinatus. Next base: position 27,806 of record NW_027196925.1, on the reverse strand, counting down.
ATCTCTTTTTCCTTCCTACCATCCTCTATCTCTTCCTTCCTCATCATCTCCATTCTTCCTCCCCATCTCTCTATCTCTTCCTTTCCCTTACTATCTCTCTATCTCTTCCTTTCCCTTTAATATCTCTATCTCTTCCTCTCTTACTATATCTCTTCATTCTTTCTCTCCCTATCATCTCTCTATAGTTCCCTTTCTCTTACCATCTCTCTTAAATCTTTTCCCTTTCCTTACTATCTCTATCTTCTCCTTCCCATTACCCCATCCTTCCTACCACCCTCTTCATCTCTTCCTCCCTTGGCCATCTCTCTATTCTTCTCCTTTATCATCTCTATCCTTCCTTCTGCCATCTCTCCATCCTTTTCCTTCCTACCATCTCTCCATCCTCTCTCCCTACCATCTCTCCATCTCTTCCTCCCCATTATCTCTCTATCCTTTTTCCTCCTAACCATCTCTCCATCTCTTCCTCTCTACCATCCTTCACCATCCCCTCCATCCTTCCTCCTTACCATCCTACATCCTTCCTCCCTACCATCTCTTCATCCTTCCTCTCTCTCCCCTACCATCCTTCATCCTTCCTCCCTCTATCATCCTCCATCCTTCCCTCCCTATCATCCTCCATCCTTCCCTACTTACCATCCTACATCCTTCCCTCCCTACCATCCTCCATCCTTCCCTCCCTACCATCCTCCCATCCTTCCCTCCTATCACTTCCATCCTTCCTCCCACCACTCTCCATCCGTCCCTCCCTACCATCCTCCATCCTTCCTTCCCTATCATCCTCCATCCTTCCCTCCCTACCATCCTCCATCCTTCCCTCCCTACCATCCTCCATCCTTCCCTCCCTACCATCCTCCATCCTTCCCTCCCTACCATCCTCCATCCTTCCCTCCCTACCATCCTCCATCCTTCCCTCCCTACCATCCTCCATCCTTCCCTCTCTATCATCCTCCATCCTTCCCTCCCTACCATCCTCCATCCTTCCCTCCCTACCATCCTCCATCCTTCCCTCCTTATCATCCTCCATCCTTCCCTCCCACCATCCTCCATCCTTCCCTCCCTATCATCCTCCATCCTTCCCTCTCTACCATCCTCCATCCTTCCCTCCCACCATCCTCCATCCTTCCCTTCCCTGTCATCTCCATCCTTCCTTCTCCTTTACCATCCTCTATCTCTCCTACTCATCTCTTCCATCTCTTCCTTTCCTTTATCATCTCTCCATCTCTTCCCTTCCCATTATCTCTATCTCTCTCTTCCTTACCTATACTTCTCCTTACCATCTCACCATCTCTTCCTCCCTTTATCATTCCTTCCATCTTTCTCTCTTGCCATCTCTCTCATCTCTTCCTCCCTATCATCCTCTCCATCCTTCTCCCTACTATCTCTCCATCCTTTCTCTTCCCTATCATCTCTCTATCTCTTCCTCCTGTGCCATCCTCCATCCTTCCCTCCCACCATCCTCCATCCTTCCCTCCCTATCATCCTCCATCCTTCCCTCCCTACCATCCTCCATCCTTCCCTCCCTATCATCCTCCATCCTTCCCTCCCTACCATCCTCCATCCTTCCCTCCCTATCATCCTCCATCCTTTCCTCCCTACCATCCTCCATCCTTCCCTCCCTATCATCCTCCATCCTTCCCTCCCTACCATCCTCCATCCTTCCCTCCCACCATCCTCCATCCTTCCTCCCTACCATACTTCCTCCCCTACCATCCTCCATCCCTTCCTCTCTTACTGGCCTTCTATCCTCCTTTACCATCTCACTTCTTTCCTTTACTCTACTATCTCTCTATCTCTTCCTCCTTACTATCTCTCTATTCTTTCCTCTACTATACTCCCTTTATCATCTCTCTATCTCTTCCTACCTACCATCTCTCCATCCTTCCTCCTACCATCTTCCATCTCTTCTCCTCATCCTCTCCATCCTTCCTTCCTTGTCATCTCTCCAACCTTCCTCCTTACCATCTCTCCATCCTTTCCTCTCATTATCTCCATCTCTTCTCCTTAATATCTCTTCCATCCTTCCTCCTTTATCATCCCCTCCATCCTTCCCTCCCTATCATCTCCCATCCTTCCTCCCCTATCATCCTCCATCCTTCCCTCCCTATCATCTTCCATCCTTCCCTCCCTATCATCCTCCATCCTTCCTTCCCTATCATCCTCCATCCTTCCCTCCCTATCATCCTCCATCCTTCCTTCCCTTTCATCCTCCATCCTTCCCTCCCTATCATCCTCCATCCTTCCTTACCTACCATCCTCCATCCTTCCCTCCCTACAATCCTCCATCCTTCCTTCCCTGTCATCCTCCACCCTTTCCTCCCTATCATCATCCATCCTTCTCTCCCTATCATCCTCCATCCTTTCTTCCCTACCATCCTCCATCCTTCCCTCCCTATCATCCTCCATCCTTCCTTCTCTACCATCCTCCATCCTTCCCTCCCTATCATCCTCCATCCTTCCTTCCCTTCCATCCTCCATCCTTCCCTCCCTACTATCCTCCATCCTTCCCTCCCTACCATTCTCCATCCTTCCTTCCTTATCATCCTCCATCCTTTCCTCCCTACCATCCTCCATCCTTCCCTCCCTATCATCCTTCATCCTTCTCTCCCTACCATCCTCCATCCTTCCCTCCCTATCATCCTCCATCCTTCTCCCTATCATCCTCCATCCTTCTCTCCCTATCATCCTCCATCCTTCCCTCCCTATCATCCTCCATCCTTCCCTCCCTATCATCCTCCATCCTTCCCTCCCTACCATCCTCCATCCTTCCCTCCCTATCATCCTCCATCCTTCTCCCTATCATCCTCCATCCTTCTCTCCCTATCATCCTCCATCCCTCCCTCCCTATCATCCTTCATCCTTCCCTCCCTACCATCCTCCATCCTTCCCTCCCTATCATCCTCCATCCTTCTCTCCCTATCATCCTCCATCCTTCTCTCCCTATCATCTTCCATCCTTCCATCCCTATCATCCTCCATCCTTCCCTCCGTATCATCCTCCATCCTTCCCTCCCTACCATCCTCCATCCTTCCGTCCCTATCGTTCTCCATCCTTTCCTCCCTACCATCCTCCATCCTTTCCTCCCTATCATCCTCCATCCTTTCCTCCCTACCATCCTCCATCCTCCCCTCCCTATCATCCTCCATCCTTCCTCCCTATCATTCTCCCATCCTTCCTCCCTATCATCTCCATCCTTCCTCCTCACCATCCTCCATCCTTCCTCCCTATCGTCCTCCATCCTTTCCTCCCTTACTATCCTCCATCCTTCCTCTCTCCCTTATCATCCTCCTCCATCCTTTTTCCTCTCCCTTCCATCCTCCATCCTTCCTCTCCCCTATCATCCTCCATCCTTCCTCTACCATCCTCCATCCTTCCCTCTCCCCATCATCCTCCATCCTCTTCCTACCATCCTCCATCCTTCCTCCCCTAATATCCTCTCCATCTCTGGCCATCGTCTCATCCTTTCCTCCCTTATCATCTCCTCCATCCTTTCCTCCTACCATCCTCCATCCTTCCTCTCCATATCGTCCTCCATCCTTTCCTCCCTACTATCCTCCATCCTTCCCTCCCTATCATCCTCCATCCTTTCCTCCCTACCATCCTCCATCCTTCCCTCCCTATCATCCTCCATCCTTCCCTCCCTACCATCCTCCATCCTTCCCTCCCTATCATCCTCCATCCTTCCCTCCCTATCATCCTCCATCCTTCCCTCCCTACCATCCTCCATCCTTCCCTCCCTATCATCCTCCATCCTTCCCTCCCTATCATCCTCCATCCTTCTCTCCCTATCATCCTCCATCCTTCCCTCCCTATCATCCTCCATCCTTCCCTCCCTATCATCCTCCATCCTTCCCTCCCTACCATCCTCCATCCTTCCCTCCCTATCATCCTCCATCCTTCTCCCTATCATCCTCCATCCTTCTCCCTATCATCCTCCATCCTTCCCTCCCTATCATTCTCCATCCTTCTCCCTACCATCCTCCATCCTTCCCTCCCTATCATCTCCATCCTTTCCTCCCTATCATCCTCCATCTTTCCTCCCCTATCATCCTCCATCTTTCCTCCTATCATCCTCCATCTTTCCCTCCTATCATCCTCCATCCTTCCTCCCTATCATCCTCCATCCTTTCCTCCATACCATCCTCCATCCTTCCTCCCTGTTTATCCCTCCCATCCTCCTCCCCTATCATCCTCCATCCTTTCCTCCCTACCATCCTCCATCCTTCCCTCCCTATCATCCTCCATCCTTCCCTCCCTATCATCCTCCATCCTTCCCTCCCTGTCATCCTCCATCCTTCCCTCCCTATCATCCTCCATCCTTCTCCCTATCATCCTCCATCCTTTTCTCCCTATCATCCTCCATCCTTCTCTCCCTATCATCCTCCATCCTTCCCTCCCTATCATCATCCATCCTTCCCTCCCTATCATCCTCCATCCTTTCCTCCCTACCATCCTCCATCCTTCCCTCCCTATCATCCTCCATCCTTCTCCCATCATCCTCCATCCTTCCTCTCCCCATCATCCTCCATCCTTCCCTCCCTACCATCCTCTATTCTTCTCCTCTTTATCATCTCTCATATCCTTCCTCTTCCTCTTCATCTATTGGTTTCCTCCTAATTGTCTCTATCTCTTTCTCCCTTAATATCTCATCTCTTTCTCCCTGTCATCTCTCTCATCCTTCTCTTCCCCTACTATCTCTCCATCTCTTCTCTTTCTATCATCTCTTCATTCTTCCTTCTATCTCTCTATCTCTTCCTTTACCATCTCTTCATCTCTTCTGTCTCCATTATCTCTCTATCTTTCTCTTATTGGTCTCTCTATCTCTTTCTTTCCTTTTCTATCTCTTCCATTCTTCTCTCTCCTCATCCTCATTCTTTCCTCCCTTACCATCTCCATCTCTGTCCTAATACCTTCCATCTCTTCCTCCCTGGCCATCTCCTCCATCCTTTTCCTCCTCTACCACTTCCTCTCCATCCTTCCCCTCCTCCCTACATCCTCTCCATCCTTCTCCTCTAGTCATCCTCCCATCCTTCCTCCCTACCATCCTCCATCCTTCCCTCCCTACCATCCTCCATCCTTCCCTCCCTATCATCCTCCATCCTTCCTTCCCTACCATCCTCCATCCTTCCCTCCCTACCATCCTCCATCCTTCTCTCCCTACCATCCTCCATCCTTCCCTCCCAATCATCCTCCATCCTTCCCTCCCTATCATCCTCCATCCTTCCTTCCCTACCATCCTCCATCCTTCCCTCCCTACCATCCTCCATCCTTCCCTCCCTATCATCCTCCATCCTTCCTTCCCTACCATCCTCCATCCTTCCCTCCCTACCATCCTCCATGCTTCCCTCCCTATCATCCTCCATCCTTCCTTCCCTACCATCCTCCATCCTTCCCTCCCTACCATCCTCCATGCTTCCCTCCCTATCATCCTCCATCCTTCCCTCTCTCCTGGTATATTTTATGGTAATCGTTATCATCTGTGTTTTAAAAATCTCAAGACAGATCACTTCCCAGGAAAATATTTGATATCATCTTAAAATCAAATTATCCCAACTTAAAAATCAGGTAAACTAATTTATCTAAGTTAAGAATAAAGTTATCTGAAGTTATCTCAGGTAAAATGATGTTATCTTTAGGTAAAGTCTAGTTATCCCATGTTATCTTCAAATTATCCCAGATTTTAGAGATGACTTAGAGGAGGCCAGTCATCGCAGCTTCACACCTTCGTTATCGCATGTTATCTTAGGTGTTATCCTCTCCCTCTTGCACTGCAGCTTCCTGCAGAATATATAACAAGAAATGGGCTTTAAATCTGGTAATTATTTACGCTAACAAGGTTGTTAGAGTGTGTGTTGGTAGTTATGTTTAAGGGGTGTATGCTGGCCCAGCCTCATTAAGTTCGGAATATACGTAATACAGAGTATGTATATACTAATGTGTGTGTATATACAGAGTTGTGTGTATATATGTGTGTATGCACTTGATGATTTGTGTGTATATACATTGAGAGCTGTGAGTATATTGTGTATAGTGTATATTGAGGTGTGTGTATGTCTTGTTACCTGGCAGACTTGGTGCTAGAGTCACGGATATGTAAATTCTCTCTCTCTCTCTCTCTCTCTCTCTCTCTCTCTCTCTCTCTCTCTCTCTCTCTCTCTCTCTCTCTCTCTCTCTCTCTCTCTCTCTCTCTCTCTCTCTCTCTCTCACACACACACACACACATACCCCCACACACCCACCCACACACACCACACACCCACACACACCCATCCACACATACCCCCACCCACCCACACACACCACATACCCACCCCCACCCCTCCACACATACCCCCACCACCCACACACACCACATACCCACACCCACCCATCCACACATACCCCCACCCACCCACACACACCACATACCCACACCCACCCATCCACACATACCCCCACCCACCCACACACACCACATACCCACACCCACCCATCCACACATACCCCCCTCCCCCTACACACTACAACAACCTCGGTTGAACACACAAACACAAACACAGTTTAAACCTGCAAACACGACCTCTACTCCCTTACTTTTTGTGCTATTTACAAGGCTATTGGGCTTTAACTGGCCTTTAAAAGCTAATGAAGTGGAGCATAAAGTTTGTAGCTGCAGCTAACAACAGCACCAGCAAAATAACGCTTCTATTCTTTTATTTTTGTTCAATGGAATTGGCAACACCAGTGTATCATTTGAGGGGCAGAGGTTGCAATGTTACCACTGGAAATTAACCTGGGTGACGTGACATAGCTCCTGGTCTCCCTTAGTGACGTGACAACAACAGTGTATCATTTGAGGGGCAGAGGTTGCAATGTTACCACTGGAAATTAACCTGGTGACGTGTGACAGAGCTCCTGGTCTGCCTTAGAGTTGGGATATAGCTCTTGGGCTGCCTTAGAGTTGGGATATAGCTCCTGGTCTGTGTTAGTGTGTAACATCACTACACTGCCTCACATACTGACGTGAGTGCTGTCATGACTACACAGCCTCACATGTTAGTGTTTTCGAAGATCACCTTTCATTGGGATCGACGTTTCGCCCAGTTTTAGACCACCTAATTCCCCTTCTACCCCCCACCACCCCCTCCCTCCCCTCCTCACCCCCCTCCCTGCACCCCCTACCCCCCTAATTGCTAGTCAGCCAAGTGTTTTTAAAAAATCTCAATTAGTGGGGTGTTAAGAGAGTTGTACCACGACCCTCCATTATTATTCTCCCCTCCATTCTTCTTCTCCCCTCCATCATTCTTATCCTCCATCTCTCCATCACCCCTCCATCACATAAATAAAAGACTTTAAGAGGTGATAAACAATAGAACTTCAGATGAGTGAGAGAGAGGGAGAAAGAGAGAGAGAAGAGGGAGGGAGAGAGACAGAGAGAGAGAAAGGGAGAGAGAGACAGAGCTACTGCTAAGTACAAACCATGGCGAAGGTATAAGAGACATCCTACCACCTATAACAGGAACTTGCACATGCAAGCCTGTAGGCATATAGGTGATGTTCAAAAGTGGGCCATTGCTAAATGGGAGGTGGACACTAAAAGAAAGTTATCATCAGGTAGGGTAGGCTCCAAAACCTGGTGGTCCCTGGTCAAGGACAGACAAGGTTATCTGCCTGATGAACTTATTCCACCTCTAAATCGACAGGATGGGACCACCTCTACTAGTAGTCAAGAGAAGGCGGACCTCTTTGCTGAACACTTTGCTACCAAAATGCAAGTTCCTGATCCAGCAAGGGACCCTCCTTGGCTAGCTGCAAGAACTGTGTCAAAACTGTCAGTGGTGACAATAAGGCAGGAGGAGGTGCATTTCCTACTTAAATCGCTTGACCAAGAAAAGGCTGTGGGCCCAGACAAGTTGAGCCCAAGATTGTTGAGAAGATGTGCAGACCAGCTAGCAGCACCTCTAACTCGCATCTTTCAGCACTGCCTAGTACAGTGTAAATGGCCCTCTCTATGGAAAGAGGCAAATGTAGTCCCTGTTCACAAAAAGAAGAGCAGAGCAGAAATCAGCAACTACAGACCAGTGTTACTCCTGTCAATCACTGGTAAGAGTTTTTTGACTACCACTCACTACTTTGTGATCGTCAATATGGCTTCAGGAAAGGTTACTCTGCTGCTGATCTGTTGTTAAACCTCTCCACTAAGTGGCACCAGTCACTGGATGAATCCAAAGTCAGCTGTGTGGTAGCACTGGACATTGCTGGCGCTTTCGACCGGGTGTGGCACCAGGGCCTCTTAGCAAAACTTCAAGCACTGGGAATTGCAGGCTCTACGCTATGTCTCCTCAGTGATTACCTTCATGGTAGATCTCTAAGTGTAGTTCTCAATGGAACGGAATCAACAAGACATCCTATTGGGGCAAGTGTTCCACAAGGAAGCGTGCTGGGTCCATTGTTATGGAATGTCTACTTCAACGACCTTCTTCATCTCATCCCAGAATCACATGCATATGCAGACGACTGTACACTGACATTCACTTATCCAAGAGAAGAAATGCCAGCTGCTCTAAGCTACATCAATCACCAGCTGAGAGCTATATCAGCTTGGGGAAATAGATGGCAAGTAACATTTGCACCTGAGAAAACGCAAATGATGATCGTCTCTAGGCACCATGATGGTAATGCTGGTGCAGTAGTAAGGATGAATGGGACGATGTTGGCACCTGGAGAAGAAGTTGATATCCTTGGGGTGAAATTTGACTCCAAACTAACCATGAAGAACCATGTTGTAAATCTTGCAAACAAGGCAGCCAGGAAGCTTACAGCACTTCGCCGTATCTCGCACCTGCTTGACAGTAGGGGTTGCAAGATCCTGTACGAGGCACAAGTACGCTCACACCTTGAGTATGCTCCACTTTCTTGGTTTGCCTGCCCCCCCTCTCATCTGCGACTGCTTGACAGAGTAGAGAACAGAGCAAGACGTCTCATCTCTCGCCTGGACCCATCCTGGATAGATCTGTCATTTCAGCAGAGCCTTCAACATAGGAGGGATGTGGGTGGCCTTACTGTTATGTACAAGGCCAATATTGTCAAAATACCACACTTGGATCCACTTCGAGGACAGCGTGAAACAAGCTTTTATGCCACAAGACGGGCAGAAAGCAGCAACTTCACTCTGGCTGTACCCTTCTCCAGAACATCACTCAATCTGAGATCATACATACCCAGGATGACTCGAGTATGGAACACATTCGTACAGCATAATGATGTCAACGAGATAACGTCAGTTGATCAAATGAAAATGCTGGCCCACAGATGGCTCCAACTTCATCCTGTTCCCTACTTGTATGTCTCATAACAATAAAAATGCTTTCAAATGAGCTGATGTAGGTAACAGCTCTTAGCTTGCCAATAAAGTTAGGAATCCTTAACCTGTAAATAGCTGTCAATAAAGCTAGGGATCCTTAACCTTGTCAAACCCTGTGTAAAAAAAAAAAAAAAAAAAAAAAAAAAAAAAAGAGAAGAGGGAGGGAGAGAGAGAGAGAGAGGGAGAGAGAAAGAGAGAGAGAGGAGGGAGAGAGAGAGAGAGAGAGATAGAGAGATAGAGAGAGAGAGAGAGGGAGGGAAATGTAGTGCTCACTTCTAGGTCACTTCAGTCAATAATATGGTCACTTCTAGGTCGCTTCAATCAATGTGGTCACTTCTAGGTCACTTCAGTCAATAATATGGTCACTTCTAGGTCACTTCAATCAATGTGGTCACTTCTAGGTCACTTCAGTCAATAATATGGTCATTTCAATCAATGTGGTCACTTCTAGGTCACTTCAATCAATAATGTGGTCACTTCTAGGTCACTTCAGTCAACAATGTAGTCACTTCTAGGTCACTTCAGTCAATAATGCAATGTGGTCACTTCAGTCAATAATGTGGTCACTTCTAGGTCACTTCAGTCAATAATGTGGTCACTTCTAGGTCACTTCAGTCAATAATGTGGTCACTTCTAGGTCACTTCAGTCAATAATGTGGTCACTTCTAGGTCACTTCAGTCAATAATGTGGTGTGTGTGTGTGTGTGTGTGTGTACTCACCTAATTGTGGTTGCAGGGGTCGAGTCACAGCTCCTGGCCCCGCCTCTTCACTGGTCGCTACTAGGTCACACTCTCGCTGCTCCATAAGCTTTATCATACCTCTTCTTAAAGCTATGTATGGATCCTGCCTCCACTACATCACTCTCCAAACTATTCCACTTCCTGACAACTCTGTGGCTGAAGAAATACTTCCTGACATCCCTGTGGCTCATCTGAATCTTCAACTTTTTGTGTGTAGATAGAGCTGACAGACTGTACTGTATAATTTATGCAGCGCTACAAGTGTGGCTGATACAGTGTTGGAGTGCAGGTGTGTTCAGTCAGTGATGGTAATCGTCAGCATGGCTGACAGATCTGACGAGTTAGTGCAGGTATTTATCTCAAAGAAGTCTGTTATAACTTCAGGGGCAAGTTTGGGAGGGCAAACTAACTCTCTGATAGACACCAGACAGCCAGACACCTACCTGCCGCCCCTTTGTCATACACCTGTCTGTCTGTCACACACCTGTGTTTCTTTGTGTCACACACCTGTCTGTCTCTGTCACACACCTGCCTGTCTCTGTCACACACACCTGTCTCTGTGCCATACACCTGTCTGTTTTTGTCACACACCTGTCTGCCCTTTAATGACACACCTGTCAGTCCCTCTGCCACAGACATCTGTCAGCCCCTTTGTCAGACATACCTGTATGTATGGTGGACAAGGTTATGGCAGGTTATGACAGACAATGTCATAACAGACAGTGTTATGACAGACACTGTTATAACAGACAGTGTTATGGCAGACACTGTTATAACAGACAGTGTTATGGCAGACACTGTTATAACAGACAGTGTTATGACAGACACTGTTATAACAGACAGTGTTATGACAGACACTGTTATAACAGACAGTGTTATGACAGACACTGTTATAACAGACAGTGTTATGGCAGACACTGTTATAACAGACAGTGTTATGGCAGACACTGTTATAACAGACAGTGTTATGGCAGACACTGTTATAACAGACAGTGTTATGGCAGACACTGTTATAACAGACAGTGTTATGGCAGACACTGTTATAACAGACAGTGTTATGACAGACACTGTTATAACAGACAGTGTTATGGCAGACACTGTTATAACAGACAGTGTTATGGCAGACACTGTTATAACATACAGTGTTATGGCAGACACTGTTATAACAGACAGTGTTATGACAGACACTGTTATAACAGACAGTGTTATGGCAGACACTGTTATAACAGACAGTGTTATGGCAGACACTGTTATAACAGACAGTGTTATGACAGACACTGTTATAACAGACAATATCATAACAGACAATGTCATAACAGACACGGTCATAACAGACAATGTCATAACAGACAATGTTATAACAGACAATATCATAACAGACAATGTCATAACAGACACGGTCATAACAGACAATGTCATAACAGACACGGTCATAACAGACAATGTCATAACAGACAATGTCATAACAGACACGGTCATAACAGACAATGTCATAACAGACAATGTTATAACAGACAATATCATAACAGACAATGTCATAACAGACACGGTCATAACAGACAATGTCATAACAGACACGGTCATAACAGACAATGTCATAACAGACACGGTCATAACAGACAATGTCATAACATACACGGTCATAACAGACAATGTCATAACAGACACGGTCATAACAGACAATGTCATAACAGACACGGTCATAACAGACAATGTCATAACAGACAATGTCATAACAGACACGGTCATAACAGACACTGTTATAACAGACAGTGTTATGGCAGGACCTTCTGAAAATTTTTCAAGGCTTGTAGTCCCTTGAGAACCCTCATTACCATTGTTCTTCCCGACTGTTGCTACTGTGTGAGGCTGTACTTCACTACCTGCTCTCTCTCTCTCCTCCACTGAGTACTGTGCACCCCACTTACACCATGTACAGATGTACACACATGACACCGCTGCAGTCTGAGGGACAGATTACCACAAACCCCCCTGATCTTCAACTATTCTTCTCTATATTGGACTGAGGAAGCCTCTATCTTACACATTGCAATAATTCAAGCTGGTAATAATTCAAGCTGGTAAAATAGCATTTTGATTTTGTTTATTGATTCTTAGTTTAGATTTTCGTATAGAACTGCAGATAAATATGTTAATGATAGTGAACTAACTTAGTTAACTTACCTGTTAATAACAAGCTGTGTTTTATTTACAAATTCTAACATCAAGCTGACTTACATTTACAAATTATAGTGCTAAGCTGATTCACAATTATAAATTCCAACACTAAGCTGATATATTTACAAATCACGACGCTAAGCTGACTTACATTTACAAACCACGACACTAAGCTGACTCATTTACAAACCACGACACTAAGCTGACTCACATCTACAAATCACAACACTAAGCTGACTCACATCTACAAATCACAACACTAAGCTGACTCACATTTACAAATCACAGCACTAAGCTGACTCACATATACAAACCACAACACTAAGCTGACTCACATCTACAAATCACAACACTAAGCTGACTCACATCTACAAATCACAACACTAAGCTGACTCACATTTACAAATCACAGCACTAAGCTGACTCACATATACAAACCACAACACTAAGCTGACTCACATTTACAAATCACAACACTAAGCTGACTCACATCTACAAATCACAACACTAAGCTGACTCACATTTACAAATCACAGCACTAAGCTGACTCACATATACAAACCACAACACTAAGCTGACTCACATCTACAAATCACAACACTAAGCTGACTCACATCTACAAATCACAACACTAAGCTGACTCACATTTACAAATCACAGCACTAAGCTGACTCACATATACAAACCACAACACTAAGCTGACTCACATTTACAAATCACAACACTAAGCTGACTCACATCTACAAATCACAACACTAAGCTGCCTAACATTTACAAATCACAGCACTAAGCTGACTCACATATACAAACCACAACACTAAGCTGACTCACATATACAAACCACAACACTAAGCTGACTCACATTTATAAACCACGACACTAAGCTGACTCACATATACAAACCACAACACTAAGCTGACTCACATATACAAACCACAACACTAAGCTGACTCACATATACAAACCACAACACTAAGCTGACTCACATATACAAACCACAACACTAAGCTGACTCACATATACAAACCACAACACTAAGCTGACTCACATATACAAACCACGACACTAAGCTGACTCACATATACAAACCACAACACTAAGCTGACTCACATATACAAACCACAACACTAAGCTGACTCACATATACAAACCACAACACTAAGCTGACTCACATTTACAAACCACAACACTAAGCTGACTCACATATACAAACCACGACACTAAGCTGACTCACATATACAAACCACAACACTAAGCTGACTCACATATACAAACCACAACACTAAGCTGACTCACATATACAAACCACAACACTAAGCTGACTCACATTTACAAACCACAACACTAAGCTGACTCACATATACAAACCACAACACTAAGCTGACTCACATTTACAAACCACAACACTAAGCTGACTCACATATACAAACCACAACACTAAGCTGACTCACATATACAAACCACAACACTAAGCTGACTCACATTTATATCCCTCTATATCATGACTAATTCAATCCAGCTTTAAAATTAGATAAAGCTTGACGATACAGTGAACATTATTACGAAAAAAACTGTACCACACGTCTATATTTGATGTTTAATAACGGCTGTTGGACCAGTCGAAATGTTCACTGAGTACTGAGGCCTTTTTTCAGTGTATTACTCACTGATTCATTTATTTTGAGAGTAATTTAGGCTCGTGTTTATTGTTTAGTAAATTGAGATTGTGATTGGTTATTTAGAGAATTATTTTTGGTCTGTTATAGGAGTCTGTGATACTAGCAGATAGATTGTCTGTGATACTAGCAGATAGATTGTCTGTGATACTAGCAGATAGATTGTCTGTGATAATAGCAGATTGTCTGAGATACTAGCAGATAGATTGTCTGTGATACTAGCAGATTGTCTGTGATACTAGCAGATAGATTGTCTGTGAGACTAGCAGATAGATTGTCTGTGAGACTAGCAGATTGTCTGTGATACTAGCAGATAGAACGTCTGTGATACTAGCAGATAGATTGTCTGTGAGACTAGCAGATTGTCTGTGATACTAGCAGATAGAATGTCTGTGAGACAAGCAGATAGATTGTCTGTGATACTATCAGATAGATCGTCTGTGATACTAGCAGATAGATTGTCTGTGATACTAGCAGATAGATTGTCTGTGATACTAGCAGATAGATTGTCTGTGATACTAGCAGATAGAATGTCTGTGAGACTAGCAGATAGATTGTCTGTGATACTAGCAGATAGAATGTCTGTGAGACTAGCAGATAGATTGTCTGTGATACTAGCAGATAGATTGTCTGTGATACTAGCAGATAGAATGTCTGTGATACTAGCAGATAGATTGTCTGTGAGACTAGCAGATTGTCTGTGATACTAGCAGATTGTCTGTGATACTAGCAGATTGTCTGTGATACTAGCAGATTGTCTGTGATACTAGCAGATTGTCTGTGATACTAACAGATAGATTGTCTGTGATACTAGCAGATAGATTGTCTGTGAGACTAGCAGATTGTCTGTGATACTAGCAGATTGTCTGTGATATTAACAGATTGTCTGTGATACTAGCAGATTGTCTGTGATACTAGCAGATAGATTGTCTGTGATACTAGCAGATAGATTGTCTGTGATACTAGCAGATAGATTGTCTGTGATACTAGCAGATAGAATGTCTGTGAGACTAGCTGATAGATTGTCTGTGATACTAGCAGATAGATTGTCTGTGATACTAGCAGATAGAATGTCTGTGATACTAGCAGATAGATTGTCTGTGAGACTAGCAGATAGATTGTCTGTGATACTAGCAGATAGATTGTCTGTGATACTAGCAGATAGATTGTCTGTGATACTAGCAGATAGATTGTCTGTGATACTAGCAGATAGATTGTCTGTGATACTAGCAGATAGAATGTGTGTCTGTGAGACTAGCAGATAGATTGTCTATGATACTAGCAGATAGATTGTCTGTGATACTAGCAGATAGATTGTCTGTGATACTAGCAGATAGAATGTCTGTGATACTAGCAGATAGAATGTCTGTGATACTAGCAGATAGATTGTCTGTGATACTAGCAGATAGAATGTCTGTGATACTAACAGATAGATTGTCTGTGATACTAGCAGATAGAATGTCTGTGATACTAGCAGATAGAATGTCTGTGATACTAGCAGATAGATTGTCTGTGATACTAGCAGATTGTCTGTGATACTAGCAGATAGAATGTCTGTGATACTAGCAGATAGAATGTCTGTGATACTAGCAGATAGATTGTCTGTGATACTAGCAGATAGATTGTCTGTGATACTAGCAGATAGAATGTCTGTGATACTAGCAGATAGAATGTCTGTGATACTAGCAGATATATTGTCTGTGATACTAGCAGATAGATTGTCTGTGAGACTAGCAGATAGATTGTCTGTGATACTAGCAGATAGATTGTCTGTGATACTAGCAGATAGATTGTCTGTGATACCAGCAGATAGATTGTCTGTGATACTAGCAGATAGAATGTCTGTGATACTAGCAGATAGAATGTCTGTGATACTAGCAGATAGATTGTCTGTGATACTAGCAGATAGATTGTCTGTGAGACTAGCAGGTAGATTGTCTGTGATACTAGCAGATAGATTGTCTGTGATACTAGCAGATAGATTGTCTGTGATACTAGCAGATAGATTGTCTGTGATACTAGCAGATAGAATGTCTGTAAGACTAGCAGACAGATTGTCTGTGAGACTAGCTGATAGATTGTCTGTTAGACTAGCAGATAGATTGTCTGTGAGACTAGCAGATAGATTGTCTGTGATAATAGCAGATAGATTGTCTGTGAGACTAGCAGATAGAATGTCTGTGAGACTAGCAGATACATTGTCTGTGATACTAGCAGATAGATTGTCTGTGAGACTAGCAGATAGATTGTCTGTGATACTAGCAGATAGATTGTCTGTGATACTAGCAGATAGATTGTCTGTGATACTAGCAGATAGATTGTTTGTGATACTAGCAGATAGAATGTCTGTGAGACTAACAGATAGATTGTCTGTGAGACTAGCAGATAGATTGTCTGTGATACTAGCAGATAGATTGTGATACTAGCAGATAGATTGTCTGTGATACTAGCAGATAGATTGTCTGTGAGACTAGCAGATAGATTGTCTGTGAGACTAGCTGATGGATTGTCTGTGAGACTAGCAGATAGATTGTCTTTAGACTAGCAGATAGATTGTCTGTGATACTAGCAGATAGATTGTCTGTGAGACTAGCAGATAGATTGTCTGTGATACTAGCAGATAGATTGTCTGTGAGACTAGCAGATAGATTGTCTGTTAGACTAGCAGATTGTCTGTGATACTAGCAGATAGATTGTCTGTGAGACTAGCAGATTGTCTGTGATACTAGCAGATAGATTGTTTGTGATACTAGCAGATAGATTGTCTGTGATACTAGCAGATAGATTGTCTGTGAGACTAGCAGATACATTGTCTGTGATACTAGCAGATAGATTGTTTGTGAGACTAGCAGATAGATTGGCTGTTAGACTAGCAGATTGTCTGTGATACTAGCAGATAGATTGTCTGTGAGACTAGCAGATTGTCTGTGATACTAGCAGATAGATTGTCTGTGATACTAGCAGATAGATTGTCTGTGATACTAGCAGATAGATTGCCTGTGAGACTAGCAGATTGTCTGTGATACTAGCAGATAGATTGTGAGACTAGCAGATAGATTGTCTGTTAGACTAGCAGATTGTCTGTGATACTAGCAGATAGATTGTCTGTGAGACTAGCAGATATATTGTCTGTTAGACTAGCAGATTGTCTGTGATACTAACAGATAGATTGTCTGTGAGACTAGCAGATAGATTGTCTGTGAGACTAGCAGATAGATTGTCTGTGATACTAGCAGATAGATTGTCTGTGAGACTATCAGATAGATTGTCTGTGATACTAGCAGATAGGATAGCACCATCACAACAGCAGCAGCAGAAGCGCAGCAGCAACAGCAAGGACCACAAGAGCAAGGATTGCACCATCACAGCAGCAGCAGCACAGCAGTAGCAGCAGCACAACAGCAGCAGCGGCAGCAGCAGTACAACAGTAGCAGCAGTATAGCAGCAGCACAACAGCAGCAGCATCATAGCACAGCAGCATCGCAGTAGCATCACAGCAGCAGCACAGCAGCAACAGCATCACAACAGCAGCAGCAGCACAGCAGCAGCATCACACCAGCAGCACAGCAGCAGCATCACACCAGCAGCAGCACAGCAGCAGCACAGAAGCAGCAGCACAGCAGCAGCATCACACCAGCAGCACAGCAGCAGCATCACACCAGCAGCACAGCAGCAGCATCACACCAGCAGCACAGCAGCAGCATCACACCAGCAGTATCACACCAGCACAGCAGCAGCACAGAAGCAGCAGCACAGCAGCAACATCACACCAGCAGCACAGCAGCAGCATCACACCAGCAGTATCACACCAGCACAGCAGCAGCACAGAAGCAGCAGCACAGCAGCAACATCACAGCAGCAACACAGCAGCAACATCACAGCAGCAACACAGCAGCAGCACATCAGCAACTTCACAGCAGCACAGCAGCAGCAGCAACACAGCAGCAGCACAGCAGCAGCATCACACCAGCAGTATCACACCAGCAGCACAGCAGCAGCACAGAAGCAGCAGCACAACAGCAACACAGCAGCAGCACAGCAGCAGCATCACACCAGCAGCACAGCAGCAGCAATATCACAGCAGCAGCACAGCAGCAGCACAGCAACATCACAGCAGCAGCACAGCAGCAACACAGCAGCAGCACAGCAGCAGCACAGCAGCTGCAGCACAGCTGCAGAACAGCAGCAGCAGGACAGCTGCAGGACAGCAGCAGCACAGCTGCAGCACAGCAGCAGCACAGCAGCAGCACAGCTGCAGCACAGCAGCAGCAGCACAGCAGCAGCACAGCTGCAGCAGCACAGCTGCAGCAGCACAGCTGCAGCAGCACAACAGCAGCAGCACAGCAGCAGCACAGCAGCAACACAGCAGCAACACAGCAGCAACACAGCAGCAGCACAGCAGCAACACAGCAGCAACACAGCAGCAACACAGCAGCAACACAGCAGCAGCACAGCAGCAACACAGCAGCAACACAGCAGCAACACAGCAGCAACACAGCAGCAGCACAGCAGCAACACAGCAGCAACACAGCAGCAACACAGCAGCAACACAGCAGCAACACAGCAGCAACACAGCAGCAACACAGCAGCAACACAGCAGCAACACAGCAGCAACACAGCAGCAGCACAGCAGCAACACAGCAGCAACACAGCAGCAACACAGCAGCAACACAGCAGCAACACAGCAGCAACACAGCAGCAACACAGCAGCAACACAGCAGCACAGCAGCAACACAGCAGCAACACAGCAGCAACACAGAAGCAGCACAGCAGCAACACAGCAGCAACACAGCAGCAACACAGCAGCAACACAGCAGCAACACAGCAGCAGCACAGCAGCAACACACCAGCAACACACCAGCAACACAGCAGCAACACAGCAGCAGCACAGCAGCAACACACCAGCAACACAGCAGCAGCACAGCAGCAACACAGCAGCAGCACAGCAGCAGCACAGCAGTAACACAGCAGCAACACAGCAGCAACACAGCAGCAACACAGCAGCAACACAGCAGCAACACAGCAGCACAGCAGCAACGCAGCAGCAACACAGCAGCAACACAGCAGCAACACAGCAGCAACACAGCAGCAACACAGCAGTAACACAGCAGCAACACAGCAGCAACACAGCAGCAACACAGCAGCAACACAGCAGCAACACAGCAGCAACACAGCAGCAACACAGCAGCAACACAGCAGCAACACAGCAGCAACACAGCAGCAGCACAGCAGCAACACACCAGCAACACAGCAGCAACACAGCAGCAACACAGCAGCAGCACAGCAGCAACACAGCAGCAACACAGCAGCAGCACAGCAGTAGCACAGCAGCAACACAGCAGCAACACAGCAGCAACACAGCAGCAACACAGCAGCAACACAGCAGCACAGCAGCAACACAGCAGCAACACAGCAGCAACACAGCAGCAACACAGCAGCAACACAGCAGCAACACAGCAGCACAGCAGCAACACAGCAGCAACACGGCAGCAGCACAGCAGCAGCACAGCAGCAGCACAGCAGCAGCACAGCAGCAACACAGCAGCAACACAGCAGCAGCACAGCAGTAGCACAGCAGCAACACAGCAGCAACACAGCAGCAACACAGCAGCAACACAGCAGCAACACAGCAGCACAGCAGCAACACAGCAGCAACACACAGCAGCAACACACAGCAGCAACACAGCAGCAACACAGCAGCAACACAGCAGCAACACACAGCAGCAACACACAGCAGCAACACACAGCAGCAACACACAGCAGCAACACAGCAGCAGCACAGCAGCAACACAGCAGCAACACAGCAGCAACACAGCAGCAACACAGCAGCAACACAGCAGCAACACAGCAGCACAGCAGCAACACAGCAGCAACACAGCAGCAGCACAGCAGTAACACAGCAGCAACACAGCAGCAACACAGCAGCAGCACAGCAGCAACACAGCAGCAACACAGCAGCAACACAGCAGCAACACAGCAGCAACACAGCAGCAGCACAGCAGCAACACAGCAGCAACACAGCAGCAACACAGCAGCAGCACAGCAGCAACACAGCAGCAACACAGCAGCAACACAGCAGCAACACAGCAGCAACACAGCAGCAGCACAGCAGCAACACAGCAGCAACACAGCAGCAACACAGCAGCAACACAGCAGCACAGCAGCAACACAGCAGCAACACAGCAGCAGCAACACAGCAGCAACACCGCAGCAACACAGCAGCAACACAGCAGCAGCACAGCAGCAACACACCAGCAACACACCAGCAACACACCAGCAACACAGCAGCAGCACAGTAGCAACACACCAGCAACACAGCAGCAGCACAGCAGCAACACAGCAGCAGCACAGCAGCAGCACAGCAGTAACACAGCAGCAACATAGCAGCAACACAGCAGCAACACAGCAGCAACACAGCAGCAACACAGCAGCACAGCAGCAACACAGCAGCAACACAGCAGCAACACAGCAGCAACACAGCAGCAACACAGCAGCAACACAGCAGCCACACAGCAGCAGCACAGCAGCAACACTGCAGCAACACAGCAGCAACACTGCAGCAACACAGCAGCAACACAGCAGCAACACAGCAGCAGCACAGCAGCAACACACCAGCAACACAGCAGCAACACAGCAGCAACACAGCAGCAGCACAGCAGCAACACACCAGCAACACAGCAGCAGCACAGCAGCAACACAGCAGCAACACAGCAGCAGCACAGCAGTAGCACAGCAGCAACACAGCAGCAACACAGCAGCAACACAGCAGCAACACAGCAGCACAGCAGCAACACAGCAGCAACACAGCAGCAACACACCAGCAACACACCAGCAACACACCAGCAACACACCAGCAACACAGCAGCAACACAGCAGCAACACAGCAGCAACACAGCAGCAACACAGCAGCAACACAGCAGCAGCACAGCAGCAACACAGCAGCAACACAGCAGCAACACAGCAGCAACACAGCAGCAACACAGCAGCAACACACCAGCAACACACCAGCAACACACCAGCAACACACCAGCAACACAGCAGCAACACACCAGCAACACACCAGCAACACACCAGCAACACAGCAGCAACACAGCAGCAACACAGCAGCAACACAGCAGCAACACACCAGCAACACAGCAGCAACACAGCAGCAACACAGCAGCAGCACAGCAGCAACACAGCAGCAACACAGCAGCAACACAGCAGCAACACAGCAGCAACACAGCAGCAACACACCAGCAACACACCAGCAACACACCAGCAACACACCAGCAACACAGCAGCAACACAGCAGCAACACAGCAGCAACACAGCAGCAACACACCAGCAACACACCAGCAACACACCAGCAACACACCAGCAACACACCAGCAACACACCAGCAACACAGCAGCAACACAGCAGCAACACAGCAGCAACACAGCAGCAACACACCAGCAACACAGCAGCAACACAACAGCAACACAGCAGCAACACAGCAGCAGCACAGCAGCAACACAGCAGCAACACAGCAGCAACACAGCAGCAACACAGCAGCAACACAGCAGCAACACAGCAGCAACACAGCAGCAACACAGTAGCAGCACAGCAGCAACACAGCAGCAACACAGCAGCAGCACAGCAGCAACACAGCAGCAACACAGCAGCAACACAGCAGCAACACAGCAGCAACACAGCAGCAACACAGCAGCAACACAGCAGCAGCACAGCAGCAACACAGCAGCAACACAGCAGCAACACAGCAGCAACACAGCAGCAACACACCAGCAACACAGCAGCAACACAGCAGCAACACAGCAGCAACACAGCAGCAACACACCAGCAACACACCAGCAACACAGCAGCAACACAGCAGCAACACAGCAGCAACACAGCAGCAACACATTGCCTGCTGCTTGCTGGGCTTGCTGCTGTTGCCATGCTGTTGTTGCTTGCTTGTTGTTGCTTGTTCATTGCTTGTTGCTGTTGTTGTTGCTTGTTGCCGTTGCTGTTAAGTTGTTGCTGTTAGCTGGCTGGTGCTGTTGCCGCTTGTTGCTGCTTGCCTGTTGCCAAGGCTGCTGCTGCCGTTGCTGCTGCTGCCGCTGTTGCCGTTGCTGCGTGCTGCTTGCTGCTGGTTCGCTGCTGCCTGGCTGCTGCTGCCTGCTGCTTGCTTGCTGCTTGCTTGCCGTTGCCTCGTTGCCTGCTGTTGCCTGCTGCTGCCAGTTGCTGCCTTGGGCTGTTGCCGCTGCGTTGCTTGGTCTGCTTGCTGCCGGGTTGCCGCTGCTGCTTGCTGCTTGCTGCTGCTGGTGCCGTTCGCTGCTGCCGCTGTTGCTGCTGGCTGCTGCTGGGTTGCCGCTTGCTGCTGCTGGCCGCTGTTGCCGGGTTGCTTGCCTGCCGTGTGCCGCCGCCTGCTTGCTTCGCTTGCCGCTTGCCTTGCTTGCTGCCGTCGGGTTGCCTGCTGGCTGCTTAAGCCTGCCTTGCCGCTGCTGCCGCCTTGCTGCCTTGCCGTTGCTGCTGGCTGCTGGTTGCCGCTGCTGGGTTGCCTTGCCGCTTGCTGCTTGCTGTTGCCTTCCGCTTGCTTGGGCCGCCTTGGCTTGTTGCTGATGATGCTGTTGGGCTGCCGTTGCTGCCGTTGCTGCTGCTTGCTTGCCTGGATGCTTGCTGCTTGCCGTTGGGCTTGCTGCTGCCTGCTGTCCGCTTGCCTGCTGCTGTTGCTGCTGCCTCTGGTTGGCCATTGGGTTGCTTGCCGTTGGTTGCTGCCGATGCTGCTGCTGCTGCTTGCTGCCGCTTGCTGCTGCCGCGTTGCTGCTTGCTGTTGCCGCCTGCCGTTGCTTGCTTGCGGTTCGCTGTTGCCTGCCTGCTGTTGCCTCCGTTGCTGCTGGTTGCCTGCCG
>NW_027196924.1:0-73914 GCF_038502225.1 Cherax quadricarinatus | reverse complement strand
TGGTCCAAACACATCCCACATTCCTCCGCGTGTCGAAATTTTAGCTGTGAAGTGGAAGAGGCATAATTAACAAAGCAATACATGACAAGTAAATCTACAGTAAAAATTAAAGGCACAAAAGGTCTGGTATAATATCGTTTACACAAACGAAAACTGATTGAACATTAAAATGGTATAAAATACCGACAGGTTGTTAGGTAAGGCACATATGCAACAGTTAGGTATCTTTATTATGAAACGTTTCGCCTACACAGTAGGCTTCTTCAGTCGAGTACAGAAAAGTTGATAGAAGCAGAAGAGACTTGAAGACGATGTAATCAGTCCATCACCCTTAAAGTTTTGAGGTGGTCAGTCCCTCAGTCTGGAGAAGAGCATTGTTTCAGATTTTGGAACAATGCTCTTCTCCAGACTGAGGGACTGACCACCTCAAAACTTAGCTCAGTGGTGACGTGTACTTAGCTCTGTGAAGACCTGTTTGTGTGCTCTCTGTGAATCTGAACCAGGATGCCCTCTCTTGAGCAACTTTACCAGCAGCTGATGTTGCACAAGTGTCTTACTCTCAGCTGAGAGAAGAGCTCAGAGTTGCTAAGATGGAGATACGGCGATTAACGGAGGAGAACAAGAGGATTAGTAGTAATCCTCCTGTTGTGAGTCCCCAGGTTAAGAGGGGAGCTTGGTCAGTGGCCGGGCAGCATGGAACCAAGCTGAAGATCAAGAAAACGGTTGGAGAGGCAGAAACAACGAGAAACCAGAAGACTACCGTGGAAACTTCCAACCCATTCTCGGTGCTACCTGACGAATGTGAGTGTTCTACTGGGAATGCCACAACGAGCACCAAAGAAGCATTGGCAGACGTGAGTGAGACATCCCTAGAAACCCCAACGAAGACCATCGAGAACGTCTTGACGAATTCTACAAGTGGTGTAATGCTACCTGGCGAATGTGAGTCGACTACTCGGAGCATCATGACGGACGACGCCAAGGAAGGTAAAAACATTGTTGTTGTTGGGGATAGCCAGATTAGGTACATGGATAGGGCATTCTGCTTGAAGGATAGGAGTAGGAGGCAGAGAGTGTGTTTTCCTGGGGCTGGGATGAAGGATATTGTTAGCCGTCTGGATGACATTATGAGAGGTAATGGGAGCAATCCTATTATCTGTCTCAGTGCTGGAGGCAACGATGTTGGCAGACGTAGGAGTGAGGACCTGATTAGCAGGTATAGGTCAGCAATAGAGATAATTAGGAGGAAGGGTGGGAAACCTGTCATATGTGGCATTTTGCCAAGGAGAGGAGTTGGAAATGAATGGTTGTCCAGAGCAATTGGTGTCAATTGCTGGCTGGAATAGTTAGGAATAGTTAGTGGTATGGGTTTTAGCGGGAAAACTGTGAAGTCTCAGGGTAGTAATATGAGTACTAGGAGAACTAGTAATAGGCAAAATGAGGTGGATATTGGAAAGCCAGTGGCACTAATTGACAAGGACAGTAATAGGTTTAGTGAAATAACAGAAAGGAGCAGGAAGGGTCTTTAAATATTTATTACACAAATAGTCGCAGTGCTAGGAATAAGATGGACGACTTGAGACTAGTTGCTAGTGCAGGTAACATAGATGTATTTGCCATTACTGAGACGTGGTTTAATTCAAAAAGTCGGGACATGCCTGCAGAATGTCACATTCAGGGTTTTAAATTGTTCCAAGTAGATAGAAGTGTCGGAAAGGGGGGTGGGGTGGCATTGTATGTCCGAGATCGCTTGAACTGTTGCATAAAAACGGATATTAAGTCTGAAGTAACACATACAGAGTCTGTTTGGATAGAATTTTCAGAGGGACTGACCACCTCAAAACTTTAAGGGTGATGGACTGATTACATCGTCTTCAAGTATCTTCTGCGTCTATCAACTTTTCTGTACTCGACTGAAGAAGCCTACTGTGTAGGCGAAACGTTTCATAATAAAGATACCTGACTGTTGCATATGTGTCTTACCTAACAACCTGTCGGTATTTTATACCATTTTAATGTTCAGAGCAATGCCTAAACGTACGTAATAAGGCAAATAGATTACTGGGATTTATATCAAGAAGTGTAAGCAACAGAAGTCCAGAGGTCATACTGCAGCTTTATACAACAATTAGTAAGGCCTCACCTAGATTATGCAGCTCAGTTCTGGTCTCCATATTACAGAATGGATATAAATTCGTTAGAAAACATTCAGCGTAGGATGACTAAATTAATACATAGCATTAGAAATCTTCCTTATGAAGAAAGATTGAAGACTCTTAAGTTAGACGAAGAATGAGGGGAGACCTGATCGAAGTGTATAAGTGGAAGATAGGTATTAATAAAGGGGATATTAACAAGGTCTTGAGGATATCTCTCCAAGAGAGAACCCGCAGTAATGGATTTAAATTAGATAAGTTTAGATTTAGAAAGGACATAGGAAAGTATTGGTTTGGAAATAGGGTAGTTGATGAGTGGAACAGTCTACCTAGTTGGGTTATTGAGGCTAGGACTTTGGGTAGTTTCAAATTTAGGTTGGATAAGTACATGAGTGGGAGGGGTTGGATTTGAGTGGGACTTGCACATCAGAGCTTATTTGTTGAGTAGCATTGAAAATTGAGTTGGGCAAATGTTTGTTAGTGGGATGAATTGTAAAGGACCTGCCTAGTATGGGCCAACAGACCTGCTGCAGTGTTCCTCCTTTCTTATGTTCTTATGGACTGATTACATCGTCTTCAAGTCTCTTCTGCTTCTATCAACTTTTCTGTACTCGACTGAAGAAGCCTACTGTGTAGGCGAAACGTTTCGAAATAAAGATACCTAACTGTTGCATATGTGTCTTACCTAACAAACGAAAACTGACAACTTTTACCTCGGAAGCAACCGAAACGTTGGCCAGAGAACTAAAGGCGTTGCCCATTGGTGTCCTGCTGCAGCCACTGACGATATTTTCGAAATTCTGGCTTCCGCCCTGTATATAGAAGCCGCCTTTGGTCCCTTAAACACCTCAGATGTGAGTATTCTCGAAGTTGCTGATCTTGTGACCACAGTTCTGGCTTCCGCCCTTTATGTAGCAGCGGCTTCAGGTCCCCTAATGACCTCAGATGTGCAAGAACGGTTGGTTTTACGAAGGACCTGCCTGTCCACACATTTGTCCAGCCTATTCCCACCGAAGAAACTGTGAGAAAATTATTATGAATCTTGATAAAGAATACTGTGTTATTAATTGATAATTCCTGAGAAACAAAAAGGAGACAAATTTAGTACAGTTTAGATTGGTTTGGAAATAGGATAAAGGCGACGATTAAACCTGCCCTAATTGCTGTCAGTAACACTAAAGTCCGGTAGTTACAGTATCTCAAAATTGTTAATCAACAGGATATTGTGATAAATGGTTTAAAAACCGACAAGTTGAAGATTGAGACACAGATGCAACATACGGGAATCTTAATATCAAAATGGTATACAATACCGACAGGATGGTTGTTAAGACACATAGGCAACACTTAAGCAAATTCTACGACTGTAAGGGTGTTAGGTAACACACATATGCAACAGTTAGGTATCTTTATTATGAAACGTTTCGCCTACACAGTAGGCTTCTTCAGTCAAAATGAACTTTAAAATGCATCTTCAGTCAAGTACAGAAAAGTTGATAGAAGCAGAAGATACTTGAAGACGATGTAATCAGTCCATCACCCTTAAAGTTTTGAGGTGGTCAGTCCCTCAGTCTGGAGAAGAGCATTGTTCCATAGTATGAAACAATATGTGATGGACTGATTACATCGTCTTCAAGTATCTTCTGCTTCTATCAACTTTTCTGTACTTGGTAGGTAAGACACATATGCAACAGTTAGGTGTCTTACCTGGCAATATAAACACAAATGCAGTATAATGTGATCCTTTATTGACTACGTTTCGCCCACACAGTGGGCTTTTTCAAGTCACAAACAGAACTAGTTCTGTTTGTGACTTGAAAAAGCCCACTGTGTGGGCGAAACGTAGTCAATAAAGGATCACATTATACTGCATTTGTGTTTATATTGCCATTGTGTCGGTATTTTATACCATTTATTTCCAAGGTGTCTTACCTAACAATCTGTCGGTATTTCACACCATTTTAATGTTTTTCTGTACTTGACTGAAGAAGCCTACTGTGTAGGCGAAACGTTTCATAATAAAGATACCTAACTGTTGCATATGTGTCTTACCTAACAACCTGTCGGTATTTTATACCATTTTAATGTTCAGACTGTAAGGGTGATGGATTGATTACATCGTCTTCACATCTGGTAGGTAAGACACATAGGCAACAGTTAGTAAATTAGACACATGTGCAACTCTTGGGTATCTTTATTGAGGAAACGTTTCGCCACACAGTGGCTTCATCAGTCCATACAAAGGAGAATCTTGAAGAATAGGAGGAGAATGAGGTAATCAGTCCCTCAACCTTGAGTCGATGTGGTCAGTCCATCAATCTTGAATAGAATAGATTCTCCTTTGTATGGACTGATGAAGCCACTGTGTGGCGAAACGTTTCCTCAATAAAGATACCCAAGAGTTGCACATGTGTCTAATTTATCAACATGTCGGTTCTCTGAACCATTCATCTACAGGCAACAGTTAGGCAACTTTATTCCGAAACGTTTCGCCTACACAGTAGGCTTCTTCAGTCGAATACAGAAAGTAGGCAGGAACAGTAGAGATGTGAAGACGATGTAATCAGTCCATCACCCTTGAAGTCACATCTCTACTGTTCCTGCCTACTTTCTGTATTCGACTGAAGAAGCCTACTGTGTAGGCGAAACGTTTCGAAATAAAGTTGCTCAAGTGTTGCCTATGTGTCTTAACAACCATACGGGAATCTTAATTGAGGAAACGTTTCGCCACACAGTGTAAGGAGATGAGGTAATCAGTCCCTCAGCCTGGAGTCGATATAAGAACATAAGAACATAAGAATGTAGAAACACTGCAATAGGCCTACTGGCCCACACGAGGCAGGTCCTTATCAAAACGACATCTACCTAAAGCTACTCAAGAAACAACTCCCGCACCCCCCAACACCAATCAAACCCAGTTCAGTATGTACACGTGGACTGAACACATCGACTCCAGGCTGAGGGACTGATTACCTCATTCTCCTCCTGTTCTTCAAGATTCTCCTTTGTGAGGAAATGGTATGGTGATACCGACAAGATGTGGAAAAAGACACTTATGTACAGTTCAGGACATTTATTAAAGGAAACGTTTCGCCACGAGTGAAGAAGCCACTCGTGGCGAAACGTTTCATAAGAACATAAGAACATAAGAATGTAGGAACACTGCAGAAGGCCTACTGGCCCATACGAGGCAGGTCCTTATCAAAACGACATCTACCTAAAGCTACTCAAGAAATAACTCCCGTACCCCTTGACACCAATCAAACCCAGCCCCTCCCACTCATATATCTGTCCAGTCTCTTCTTAAAGCTACCCAAGGTCCCAACCTCTATCACCCCACTGGGAAGACTGTTCCACGCATCTACAACTCTGTTAGAAAACCAGTACTTACCTATGTCCTTTCTAAATCTAAATTTATCCAACTTAAATCCATTATTCCTGGTTCTTACCTGGTTCGACACCCTCAGTACTTTATTAATGTCTCCCTTGTTTATGCCCGTCATCCACTTATACACTTCAATGATATCTCCCCTCATTCTACGCCTCTCCAGAGAGTGGAGATTTAAGGCTTTAAGTCTATCTTCATACGGGAGGTTCCTTACACAGTAAATCATTTTAGTCATTCTTCTCTGTATGTTCTCTAATGAGTCTATGTCCATCCTGTAGTAAGGGGACCAAAACTGAGCAGCATAATCTAAATGAGGCCTCACTAGTGATGTATAGAGCTGTAAAATAACTTTTGGACTTCTGTTACTTATACTTCTTGAGATAAATCCAAGTAATCTGTTGGCCTTGTTGCGCACACTGAGGCACTGCTGTCTTGGCTTTAGATTTCTGCTTACCATGACTCCCAAGTCTTAACATAAGAACATAAGAAAGGAGGAACACTGCAGCAGGCCTGTTGGCCCATACTAGGCAGGTCCTTTACAATTCATCCCACTAACAAACATTTGACCAACCCAATTTTCAATGCTACCCAAGAAATAGCTCTGATGTGCAAGTCCCACTCAAATCCAACCCCTCCCACTCATGTACTTATCCAACCTAAATTTGAAACTACCCAAAGTCCTAGCCTCAATAACCCAACTAGGTAGACTGTTCCACTCATCAACTACCCTATTTCCAAACCAATACTTTCCTATGTCCTTTCTAAATCTAAACTTATCTAATTTAAATCCATTACTGCGGGTTCTCTCTTGGAGAGATATCCTCAAGACCTTGTTAATATCCCCTTTATTAATACCTATCTTCCACTTATACACTTCGATCAGGTCTCCCCTCATTCTTCGTCTAACAAGTGAATGTAACTTAAGAGTCTTCAATCTTTCTTCATAAGGAAGATTTCTAATGCTATGTATTAATTTAGTCATCCTACGCTGAATGTTTTCTAACGAATTTATGTCCATTCTGTAATATGGAGACCAGAATTGAGCTGCATAATCTAGGTGAGGCCTTACTAATGATGTATAAAGCTGCAGTATGACCTCTGGACTTCTGTTGCTTACACTTCTTGATATAAATCCCAGTAATCTATTTGCCTTATTACGTACGCTTAGGCATTGCTGTCTTGGTTTAAGGTTGCTGCTTACCATAACCCCCAAGTCCTTTTCGCAATCTGTATGGCTAAGTTCTACATTATTTAACTTATAAGTGCTAGGGTTATGGACACTTCCGAGCTTCAGAACCTTGCATTTATCTACATTGAACTGCATCTGCCACTTTTCTGACCAAGAGTAGAGTTTGTCTAAATCCTCCTGAAGTTCCCTAACATCTACGTTTGAATCAATTATCCTACCTATCTTCGTGTCATCGGCGAATTTGCTCATATCACTAGTAATTCCTTCATCAAGATCATTGATATATATTATAAACAACAACGGGCCCAAGACTGATCCCTGTGGAACGCCACTTGTTACTGATCCCCACTCGGATTTAACCCCATTTATGGACACTCTTTGCTTCCTGTCTGTGAGCCATGATTCGATCCACGAGAGCACCCTTCCCCCAATGCCATGAGCTGCTACTTTCTTCAACAGTCTTTGGTGCGGAACTCTATCAAATGCCTTACTAAAATCTAAGTAAATAATATCAAATTCTTTATCGTGGTCAACAGCCTCAAAAGCTTTACTGAAGAAAGTTAATAAATTAGTTAGACAAGACCGGCCTCTTGTGAATCCATGCTGAGTATCATTAATCAAGCCATGCTTATCGAGATGGCTTCTTATAATCTCAGCTATAATTGACTCTAGTAATTTGCCTACAATTGAGGTCAGGCTTATTGGGCGGTAATTTGACGGTAACGATATCAGACACTACACCTGTTTGAAGAGATAAATTAAAAATATTAGTTAATGGTTCACAGAGTTCCATTTTGCATTCCTTAAGAACCCTTGAAAAAACCTCATCAGGACCCGGTGACTTATTTTGCTTCAGTCGGTCTATCTGCTTCACAACCATTTCACTAGTGACTGTGATGTTACATAATTTATCTTCTTCTGGCCCACTATAAAAATTAATTACTGGAATATTATTAGTGTCTTCCTGTGTAAAAACCGAGAGAAAATAATTATTTAAAATCGAGCACATTTCATTCTCTTTGTCAGTAAGATGCCCATAGTTATTTTTAAGGGGACCTATCTTATCTCTGACTTTTGTTCTATATACCTGGAAAAAACTTTTTGGGTTAGTTTTAGAATCCCTAGCAACTTTAATTTCATAGTCCCTTTTAGCTTTTCTTATCCCCTTTTTAATGTCCCTCTTAATGTCAATATACTGATTCATAAGATGACCCTCACCTCTTTTGATACGCCTATAAATTCCTTTCTTATGCCCTAGTAGATATTTCAGCCTATTATTCATCCATTTTGGGTCATTTCTATTTGATCTAATTTCTTTATAAGGGATAAACGTTCTTTGAGCAGCATGTATAGTGTTCAGAAAACTGTCATATTGATAGCTCTCTTCGTTACCCCAGTCAACAGATGATAAGTGTTCTCTAAGCCCATCGTAATCTGCTAAGCGAAAATCTGGGACTGTTACTGAGTTATCCCTACTATCATACTTCCATTCAATGCTAAATGTAATTGATTTGTGGTCGCTAGCACCCAGTTCCTCTGAAATTTCTAAATTATTAACAAGGGATTCATTGTTTGCCAGAACTAAGTCAAGCAGGTTATTTCCCCTTGTAGGTTCTGTCACAAACTGCTTCAAAAAACAATCCTGAACTACTTCTAAGAAGTCGTATGATTCTAAATTCCCAGTCAAGAAATTCCAATCAATATGACTAAAGTTAAAGTCTCCTAGAATTACTACATTATCGTGCCTTGTGGCCTTAACAATTTCCTCCCATAGTAGTCTCCCTTGGTCCCTATCTAAGTTTGGGGGACGGTATATCACACCTAAAATCAATTTTTCATGCCCCTCTGAAAATTCTATCCAAACAGACTCTGTATGTGTTACTTCAGACTTAATACCCGTTTTTATGCAACAGTTCAAGCGATCTCGGACATACAATGCCACCCCACCCCCCTTCCCGATACTTCTATCTACTTGGAACAATTTAAAACCCTGAATGTGACATTCCGCAGGCATGTCCCGACTTTTTGAATTAAACCACGTCTCAGTAATGGCAAATACATCAATGTTACCTGCACTAGCAACTAATCTCAACTCGTCCATCTTATTCCTAGCACTACGGCTATTAGCATAATAAACATTGAAAGACTCTCCTTTCTCTTTACCCTTCCTGCTCATTTCTGTTTTTCTACTAAACCTATTACTGTCCTTATCACCTAGTGTCACTGGCTTTTCAATATCTACCTCGTTCTGCTTATTACTAGTTCCCCTAGAACTCATAATATTACTACACTGGGACTTCACTGTTTTCCTGCCAAAACCCATACCACTAACTATTCCTAGTTTAAAGTCCTAACAGCTCCCTCCACTGCAGTTGCCAGTGCCCCCACCCCAGACCTAGATAAGTGAACCCCATCCCTGGCATACATGTCATTTCTGCCATAGAAGAGGTCCCAGTTGTCAATGAATGTTACCGCATTTTCCTTACAGTATTTGTCCAGCCAGCAATTGACACCAATTGCCCTGGACAACCATTCATTTCCAACTCCTCTCCTTGGCAAAATACCACATATGACAGGGTTCCCACCCTTCCTCCTAATTATTTCTATTGCTGACCTATACCTGCTAATCAGGTCTTCACTCCTACGTCTGCCAACATCGTTGCCTCCAGCACTGAGACAGATAATAGGATTGCTCCCATTACCTCTCATGATGTCATCCAGACGGCTAACAATATCCTCCATCCCAGCCCCAGGAAAGCAAACCCTCTGTCTCCTACTCCTGTCCTTCAAGCAGAACACCCTATCCATATACCTAACTTGGCTATCCCCAACAACAACAATATTCTTACCTTCCTTGGTGTCGTTCGTCATGACGTTCCCAGTAGTCGACTCACATTCGTCGGGTAGCACTGAGAATGTATTAGATGTTTCCACAACAGTTTCCACAGCAGTCTCTTTCTTCTTCCTCGTTTCTGCCTTTCCATTCGTCTTCTTGATCGTCAACTTCGTTCCTTGCTGTCCAGCCACTGACCAGTTTCCTTTCTTGACGTGAGGACTCAAAACAGGAGGACTACGAATTTTCTTGTTTTCCTCAGTCAGTCGCCGAATCTCCATCTTCGCCATCCCAATTCTTCTTAAGCTGTTGGTAAAGTTGCTCGATGGAGGGCATCTTGGTTCAGTCCGTAGAGCACTCCTCTCTAGCGCTAAACGTCGCATGTCCCTTCCTCCCAACAGAAGAGCCTGAATTTCTCTTCTCATTATCTGTCCCACGATCGCCTCGCTGCTGGGTTAAGCCCTGGCTCTATTTTTACGACTAAGAACACTCCTCTCCAGCGCTATTCTTCGTCTGTCCCGCCTTCCCCACTCATCCCATTTGGGATCTTACCTGAACTTGTTTGTTCGTTCAGGGAGGAAGTGGACCTAGTAGCGACCAGTGAAGAGGCGGGGCCAGGAGCTATGATTCGATCCCTGCAACCACAAATAGGTGAGTACACACACACACAGCCTTGACACTGTACTTGTGTTGCACAACTAACTGGTCAGCACCAGGGTGCCAACCAGGGCCGGCTCTAGTGCCACCCGAGGCACTTAACATTTTAGAGCCTGCCAGGTAAGTTGCCCGAAAATTAACGTTTTTATTGGTCTATTGATATATCTGGACTGAATAAGTTTTTTTTTTCACATGTTAAGTAGCTTATTGATACACCCAACATCTTGCTCCTGGGGGATTTCAACTTAAGGCACCTAAAATGGAGGAATATAGCAAATAATATTGTTGCAGTAATAACACCAGGAGGCAGCTCTGATGAAAACTCACACTCACACGAGCTTTTAAATCTCTGCACAAAATTCAATTTAAACCAACAAATAATAGAGCCTACTAGACTGGAGAATACACTAGACCTCATCTTCACTAACAATGATGATCTGATAAGAAATGTCACCATATCAAAAACAATATACTCAGATCACAACATAATTGAGGTTCAGACATGTATGCGTGGAGCCTCAGACCGACATAATGAGACTAGTCACGAGGGAGCATTCACCAAATTCAACTTCAATAACAAAAACATAAAGTGGGACCAAGTAAACAAAGTCCTAACCGATATAAGCTGGGAAGATATACTAAGCAACACAGACCCCAACTTATGCCTAGAACAGATTAACTCGGTGGCACTCGATGTATGCACAAGGCTTATTCCTCTAAGAAAAAGAAGGAGTAGATGTAAAATAGAAAGAGACAGGCGCTCCCTTTACAGGCGACGGAAAAGAATAACAGAGCGGCTAAAAGAGGTCAATATATCTGAAATGCGTAGGGAGACACTGGTCAGAGAAATAGCAAGCATCGAACTTAAGCTAAAAGAATCCTTTAGGAGTCAGGAATCGCGGGAAGAACTAAAAGCCATAAATGAAATCGAAAGAAACCCAAAGTATTTCTTCTCCTATGCCAAATCAAAATCGAGAACAACGTCCAGTATTGGGCCCCTACTTAAACAAGATGGGTCCTACACAGATGACAGCAAGGAAATGAGTGAGCTACTCAAGTCCCAATATGACTCAGTTTTTAGCAAGCCGCTAACCAGACTGAGAGTCGAAGATCAAAATGAATTTTTTATGAGAGAGCCACAAAATTTGATTAACACAAGCCTATCCGATGTTATCCTGACGCCAAATGACTTCGAACAGGCGATAAATGACATGCCCATGCACTCTGCCCCAGGGCCAGACTCATGGAACTCTGTGTTCATCAAGAACTGCAAGAAGCCCCTATCACGAGCCTTTTCCATCCTATGGAGAGGGAGCATGGACACGGGGGTCGCCCTACAGTTACTAAAAACAACAGACATAGCCCCACTCCACAAAGGGGGCAGTAAAGCAACAGCAAAGAACTACAGACCAATAGCACTAACATCCCATATCATAAAAATCTTTGAAAGGGTCCTAAGAAGCAAGATCACCACCCATCTAGAAACCCATCAGTTACACAACCCAGGGCAACATGGGTTTAGAACAGGTCGCTCCTGTCTGTCTCAACTATTGGATCACTACGACAAGGTCCTAAATGCACTAGAAGACAAAAAGAATGCAGATGTAATATATGCAGACTTTGCAAAAGCCTTCGACAAGTGTGACCATGGCGTAATAGCGCACAAAATGCGTGCTAAAGGAATAACAGGAAAAGTCGGTCGATGGATCTATAATTTCCTCACTAACAGAACACAGAGAGTAGTCGTCAACAGAGTAAAGTCCGAGGCAGCTACGGTGAAAAGCTCTGTTCCACAAGGCACAGTACTCGCTCCCATCTTGTTCCTCATCCTCATATCCGACATAGACAAGGATGTCAGCCACAGCACCGTGTCTTCCTTTGCAGATGACACCCGAATCTGCATGACAGTGTCTTCCATTGCAGACACTGCAAGGCTCCAGGCGGACATCAACCAAATCTTTCAGTGGGCTGCAGAAAACAATATGAAGTTCAACGATGAGAAATTTCAATTACTCAGATATGGTAAACATGAGGAAATTAAATCTTCATCAGAGTACAAAACAAATTCTGGCCACAAAATAGAGCGAAACACCAACGTCAAAGACCTGGGAGTGATTATGTCGGAGGATCTCACCTTCAAGGACCATAACATTGTATCACTCGCATCTGCTAGAAAAATGACAGGATGGATAATGAGAACCTTCAAAACTAGGGAGGCCAAGCCCATGATGACACTCTTCAGGTCACTTGTTCTATCTAGGCTGGAATATTGCTGCACACTAACAGCACCTTTCAAGGCAGGTGAAATTGCCGACCTAGAAAATGTACAGAGAACTTTCACGGCGCGCATAACGGAGATAAAACACCTCAATTACTGGGAGCGCTTGAGGTTCCTAAACCTGTATTCCCTGGAACGCAGGAGGGAGAGATACATGATTATATACACCTGGAAAATCCTAGAGGGACTAGTACCGAACTTGCACACGAAAATCACTCACTACGAAAGCAAAAGACTTGGCAGACGATGCACCATCCCCCCAATGAAAAGCAGGGGTGTCACTAGCACGTTAAGAGACCATACAATAAGTGTCAGGGGCCCGAGACTGTTCAACTGCCTCCCAGCACACATAAGGGGGATTACCAACAGACCCCTGGCAGTCTTCAAGCTGGCACTGGACAAGCACCTAAAGTCAGTTCCTGATCAGCCGGGCTGTGGCTCGTACGTTGGTTTGCGTGCAGCCAGCAGCAACAGCCTGGTTGATCAGGCTCTGATCCACCAGGAGGCCTGGTCACAGACCGGGCCGCGGGGGCGTTGACCCCCGGAGCTCTCTCCAGGTAAACTCCAGGTAAACTTATGCAACATATGGGGACGGGTCCTGGACCGAGTCTTCTCCATGTGGTGACCCAACAGTGACTCCCGAGCCCTATGACAGGGGCATTCCTATGGCAGGTGCAGCTCTATGACAGGGGCATTCCTATGACAGGGGCAGCCCTATGACAGGGCATCCCTATGACATGAGCAGCCCTATGACAGGGGCGTCCCTATGACAGGGGCAGCTCTATGACAGGGGCATTCCTATGACAGGAGCAACCCTATGACACGGCATCCCTATGACAGGGGCAGCCCTATGACAGGGGCATTCCTATGACAGGGGCAGCCCTATGACAGGGCATCCCTATGACATGAGCAGCCCTATGACAGGGCATCCCTATGACAGGGGCAGCCCTATGACAGGAGCAGCCCTATGACAGGAGCAGCCCTATGACAGGGGCTCGGTGAGCCATCTTTGGGTCCAGTGGAGTTCCGTTATGATAGTCTAAGCATGACTTTCACCACATGTTTCCAACAAATCAATTACCTGTACTTTTGGGTCCAACACAATATGCAGAACAACTACTGTGCAAAAAACTAGTGAACTTCCAGGCGCTTTCGTGATTTCTCACATTATTAAGGAACTATAGAAATAATTCTCTTCTCGTTGATTCGCCAGTATTCTCCCGGCCCGGGCCTTTTCCAAGTGGTGGCCCGGCCTTGGCTCCCTGTCTTGGGAGTGGCTGAGACCTAAGTCTGCCATGGGAGGAGGTACAAGTACCCCCTCATCTTTGGGACCAACTGTCCCCAGGCCTAGCCACATTCCCCGCCCTCACGGGGCTCGTAGGGAGAAGCTAAGCCTCTCTGGTCTGCCATCAGCCCCGCACCAAGGGGGCTAATGGTAATGGCAGTCTTGTGAGCTACAAGCTCTGGCTCAGGCACCTACCCTGCCCTAGAAGGGCTGGGCATGGTGTCGATCAAGAAATATTAGAACAGCAGAAGACTTATGCCTTCCGGTTTTCTAATATTTTTACAGTTCCTTGTATATATGTAACTATTATTATTATTATTTTTATTATTATTATTATTATTATTATTATTATTATTATTATTATTATTATTATTATTATTATTATTATTATTATTATTATTATTATTATTATTATTATTATTATTATTATTATTATTATTATTATTGTTATTATTATTATTATTATTATTAATATTATTATTATTATTATTATTATTATTATTATTATTATTATTATTATTATTATTATTATTATTATTATTATTATTATTATTATTTACAATGATCAGACTTTCCATAATTCATTATAATTATACACACTTAAGTTATCAGGAATTAAAATTACCTATAATTAATATAGTTTCCAGTAATGATTTTAATTACCAATGATAATTAGAATTATTAATTATAATATTAGCTATCAACAATAATTGCACCCACACGTAATAATTTTTATGAGTTAATAATTAATAAAGATCAATAATAATTATTAGTAATTGATGTTTATATATGCTTCCCTTGTTTACGCACACGGGGAGCCAGGAGCTGACACTCAACTCATGCAACCCCATATAGGTGAGTACACACACACACACACACACACATACACACACACACACACACACACACACACACACACACACACACAAACCTACTGGAGTTTTATGACAAGGTGACAGAAGTAAGACAAGAGAGAGAGGGGTGGATAGACTGCATTTTCTTGAACTGCAAGAAGGCCTTCGACACAAGTTCCTCACAAGAGGTTAATGCAAAAGCTAGAGGATCAGGCACACATGACAGGAAAGGCACTGCAATGGATCAGAGATTAGCTGACAGGGAGGCAACTAGTCATTATATATGACAACGAGTCATCATATATGACAACGAGTCATCATATATGACAACGAGTCATCATATATGACAACGAGTCATCATATATGACAACGAGTCATCATATATGACAACGAGTCATCATATATGACAACGAGTCATCATATATGACAACGAGTCATCATATATGACATCGAGTCATCATATATGACAATGAGTCATATATGACAACGAGTCATCATATATGACAAGGTGTCAGAGTGGGCGCCTGTGACAAGCGGGGTTCCACAGGGGTCAGTCCTAGGACCTGTGCTGTTTTCGGTACATGTGAATGACATAACGGAAGGGATAGACTCAGAAGTGTCCTTGTTTGCAGATGATGTGAAGTTAATGAGAAGAATCAAATCGGTCGAGGATTAGGCAGGACTACAAAGAGACCTGGACAGGCTACAAGCCTGGTCCAGCAACTGGCTCCTTGAATTTAACCCTGCCAAATGCAAAGTTATGAAGATCGGGGAAGGGCAAAGAAGACCGCAGACAGAGTATAGTGTAGGTGGCCAAAGATTGCAAACCTCAGTCTTTGAGTGAGTATAATACCAAGCACATCTGAGACGCACATTAAGCAGGTAACTGCTGCAGCATACAGGCACCTGGCAAACCTACGGATAGCGTTCCGATACCTCAGTAAGGAATCGTTCAAGACTCTGTACACTATATTCGTCAGGCCCATACTTGAGTATGCAGCACCGGTTTGGAATCCACACCTGGTCAAGCACGTCAAGAAATTAGAGAAAGTGCAAAGGTTTGCAACACGACTAGTCCCAGAGCTAAGGGGAATGTCCTACGAAGAAAGGTTAAGGGAACTTGGCCTGACGACACTGGAGGACAGGAGGGTCAGGGGAGACATGACAGAGACATATAAATTACTGCGCGGAATAGACAAGGTGGACAGAGACGGGATGTTCCAGAGATGGAACACAGAAATAATGGGTCACAATTGGAAGTTGAAGACTCAGATGAATCAAAGGGATGTTGGGAAGTATTTCTTCAGTCATAGAGTTGTCAGGCAGTGGGATGGCCTAGAAAGTGACGTAGTGGAGGCAGGAACCATACATAGTTTTAAGACGAGGTTTGATAAAGCTCATGGAGCGGGGAGAGAGAGGACCCAGTAGCAACCGGTGAAGAGGCGGGGCCAGGAGCTATGAATCGACCCCTGCAACCACAAATAGGTGAGTACACACACACACATGCACACACACACACACACACACACACACACACACACACACACACACACACACACACACACACACACACACACACACACACACACACACACAACATTCTCTGGATGTGACCTGAATTCTTGACGAGCACTAGATGCAGCAGAGGGGAAACAAGGCTCGGATCAGAGGTCAGCGTGTGACCTGCGCTGCTAGAGGGTCAGAGGTGTGACCTGCACTGTCAACACAAAAATAGGCTGGATAATAGACTTGGTGGAGGCTACCATTGTGCCTCAGGAAGGTTTGGCTAAGTTAATGAGGTCGTCCGTGAAGAGACAGAGGCACTTAACACTCTAAAGTGTTATAAAGAGAGGCACTCACAAGCTAGGCGATGTAGACCTTAATTATACACAATATGAACAAGATCTGGGAATCATAGAAAGTGGAAATGTGAAGCCAAGGCAGCAGCAGCAGTGCCGAAGTCTGCTTCACCAGACCGACCTTCTTCTTGCATTGATCAAGAAGTATAAGCAACAAGAGTCCAGATGAAAAATGATAAAATGATACCGACAAGTGTGGAAAAAGACACGTATAATTCAGGACTGAATAAGTCACTTGTAGCGAAACGTTTCCTTTAATAAATGTCTTGAAGTGTACGTGTGTCTGTCTTCACAAGAAGAGGACACATTAATAACAAAAAGGTCACAATACCGTGACTGGAACAATACACGAATAACCCACACATCGGAGACAGGAACTTACGATGACACTACGGTCAGACTTCGACCATTTGTGTGACTTTGTAAATGGTCCAAGTCGGACCGAAACATCGTTGTAAGCTCCTCTCTTCTATGTGCGGGTTATTTGTGCAAGAGGACGCATGTTATTCTGCACTTTTACACATTCAGCAAGCTTCGTTTATCATATTATTGTTGGTATAAGATGTATCTTCAACACTTCAGTATCTTCAACACTTCAGTATCTTCAACACTTCAGTATCTTCAACACTTCAGTATCTTCAACACTTCAGTATCTTCAACACTTCAGTATCTTCAACACTTCAGTATCTTCAACACTTCAGTATCTTCAACACTTCAGTATCTTCAACACTTCAGTATCTTCAACACTTCAGTATCTTCAACACTTCAGTATCTTCAACACTTCAGTATCTTCATTAATGAAGTGTTTCTCCTGCACAACACACTTCTTCAGTCGAAAATACAGGTGATTAAAACAACAGGAGACAGTGGGTGAAGGGAAAAAATAATTGAGGTGGTCAGTCACACACACGCGTGGGTTAAACGACGTCAGTAAAGCATCGCATTATATTGATATTTTGTCTCTTACCATTATAGGCCAGTAGACCTTCTGCAGTGCCCCTTTATGTTCTTAGCGTACACTTACAGCACACTCAAGGTAAGAGGATTACTGGTGTCAGGTGATTGGAAGTCGGTCTTACACACTGCTAGATGCTGCTTCGTGTCATGGCCAGAGTGGTCTTAGCAGATACCATCTTTAACTGGCCTGAAACGATTTATTACCAGACGAAGGTGCGTGTTCAAGGTAGAGCTCTACTGGCAACACCAACACTGCTTGTTATGACAATTACATTTAGCGTTTCTACAAGAATTCTTCCACTGCGCTGTGAAGAGAAATATTGTGAGAACCCGACTGTAGATGAATGGTTCAGAGAACCGACATGTTGATAAATTAGACACATGTGCAACTCTTGGGTATCTTTATTGAGGAAACGTTTCGCCACACAGTGGCTTCATCAGTCCATACGTAGTGTACGAATGGTATATAATACCGACAAGATGAGAGTAAGACACATGTGCAACATCTGGGTATCTTTATTGTAGACGTTTCGCCATCTTCTGTACATAGTTCTTCTGTCTTCAAGTTATGTCCTAGAACTTGTATTGATAAAGCCACTGGATGGCGAAACGTCTACAATAAAGATACCCAGATGTTGCACATGTGTCTTACTCTCAGTCCATACGTAGGAGAAACTTGAAGAACAGGAGGAGAATGAGGTAATCAGTCCCTCAGCCTTGAGTCGATGTTTTCAGTCCATCAAGGCTGACGGACTGATTACCTCATTCTCCTCCTGTTCTTCAAGTTTCTCCTACGTATGGACTGATGAAGCCACTGTGTGGCGAAACGTTTCCTCAATAAAGATACCCAAGAGTTGCACATGTGTCTAATTTATCAACCCGACTGTAAGTGATGGATCCAGAGATCTGCGATATTCACCCTTTGTAAGTCTAATACAGACACATACATGTACATGTGTGTCTCTGTATTACAACAACCACAGGGGGAATTAAATGTTTTGCATTTTGTATCGCATTTTCGCGATTATTGCATATCAAGAAGCACACACACAGAGACAAAGAAAGGTTGAGGGAAATCGGACCACACACACACACACACACACACACACACACACACACACACACACACACACACACACACACACACACACACCTGGAACGGAACAGGAGTATAAATGCCAACCAGCACGGATTCACGGAAGGCAAATCCTGTGTCACAAACCTTCTGGAGTTTTATGATAAAATAACAGAAGTAAGACAAGAGAGAGAGGGGTGGGTTGATTGCATCTTCTTGGACTGCAAGAAGGCCTTTGACACAGTTCCTCACAAGAGATTAGTGCAGAAGCTAGAGCATCAGGCGCATATAACAGGAAGGGCACTGCAATGGATCAGAGAATACCTGACAGGGAGGCAACAACGAGTCATGGTACGTAATGATGTATCACAGTGGGCACCTGTGACGAGCGGGGTCCCACAGGGGTCAGTCCTAGGACCAGTGCTATTTTTGGTATATGTGAACGACATGACGGAAGGGTTAGACTCAGAAGTGTCCCTGTTTGCAGATGATGTGAAGTTAATGAGGAGAATTAAATCTGATGAGGACCAGGCAGGACTTCAAAGAGACCTGGACAGACTGGACACCTGGTCCAGCAAATGGCTTCTCGAATTTAATCCTGCCAAATGCAAAGTCATGAAGATAGGGGAAGGGCACAGAAGACCACAGACAGAGTATAGGCTAGGTGGCCAAAGACTGCAAACCTCACTCAAGGAGAAAGATCTTGGGGTGAGTATAACACCGAGCATGTCTCCGGAAGCACACATCAATCAGATAACTGCTGCAGCATATGGGCGCCTGGCAAACCTGAGAACAGCATTCCGACACCTTAGTAAGGAATCATTCAAGACACTGTACACCGTGTATGTCAGGCCCATACTGGAGTATGCAGCACCTGTTTGGAACCCGCACTTGATAAAGCACGTCAAGAAACTAGAGAAAGTACAAAGGTTTGCAACAAGGTTAGTTCCAGAGCTAAGGGGAATGTCCTATGAAGAAAGATTAAGGGAAATCGGCCTGACGACACTGGAGGACAGGAGGGTCAGGGGAGACATGATAACGACATATAAAATACTGCGTGGAATAGACAAGGTGGACAAGGACAGGATGTTCCAGGGAGGGGACACAGAAACAAGAGGCCACAATTGGAAGTTGAAGACACAAATGAGTCAGAGAGATAGTAGGAAGTATTTCTTCAGTCATAGAGTTGTAAGGCAGTGGAATAGCCTAGAAAATGACGTAGTGGAGACCTGTACTTAACTCAGTGGTGACCTG
Organism: Cherax quadricarinatus; assembly: GCF_038502225.1. Classification (NCBI taxonomy): domain Eukaryota; kingdom Metazoa; phylum Arthropoda; class Malacostraca; order Decapoda; family Parastacidae; genus Cherax; species Cherax quadricarinatus. The sequence goes on along the minus strand of NW_027196924.1, from coordinate 54,129 downwards.
TACTTAACTTTGTGAAGAAGTGTCTTGTGTAATCTCCGTGGACTGAACCAAGATGCCCTCCATCGAGCAACTTTACCAGCAGCTTAAGGAAGAATTGAGGGTAGCGAAGATAGAGATACGGCGATTGACTGAGGAAAACAAGAAGATTCGTAATAGTCCTGTTTTGAGTCGTCGGGCCAAGAAGGGAACCCAGACAGTGGCTGGACAACATGGAATGAAGTTGTCGATCAAGAAGACGAATGGAAAGGTAGAAACAATGAAGAAGAAAGAGATTGCTGTGGAAACTGTTGTGGAAACATCTAATGCATTCTCCGTGCTACCCAACGAATGTGAGTCGACTACTGGGAACGCCACGACGAACGACACCAAGGAAGGTAAGAATATTGTTGTTGTTGGGGATAGCCAGGTTAGATACATGGATAGGGCATTCTGCTTGAAGGACAGGAGTAGGAGACAGAGGGTTTGCTTTCCTGGGGCTGGGATGGAGGACATTGTTAGCCGGCTTGACAACATCATGAACGGTAATGGGATCAATACTATTATCTGCCTCAGTGCTGGAGGCAATGATGTAGGCAAGCGTAGAAGTGAGGATTTAGTTAAAAGGTTCAGGACAGCAATAGACATAATTAGGAAGAAGGGTGGGTGCCCTGTTATATGTGGCATTTTGCCAAGAAGAGGTGTTGGAAATGAATGGTTGTCGAGAGCAATTGGTATTAATTGTTGGCTGGATAAACACTGTAAGGATAATGCAGTACCATTCATTGACAACTGGGACAACTTCTATGGCCGAAATGACATGTATGCCTGGGATGGGGTTCACTTATCCAGGGCAGGTGTGGGTTTTCTTGCTAGCTCAGTTGAGGGGGTTGTTAGGACTTTAAACTAGGATTAGTTAGAGGTATGGGTTTAGAAATGATAAATAATGAGTATGGATATATTGACTTATGCTCTGATATTAAGAATCTTAATAGTAACTGTCATGGAGTAACTCTGGGTAATGATAATTTCAGAAATTGTGTAAAAACAAAGATGAATAGGAAAAATGTGCAGAAGAAAAAACATATGATGGTATTTTATGCTAACAGTCGAAGTGCAAGAAATAAGATTAATGAACTACGTTTGGTAGCATGTGCTGGGAACTTTGATGTCATTGCATTAACTGAAACGTGGTATGATTTAAAGAGTCGGGATATGATTGCTGAGTGTAATATTCAAGGGTTTAAGTTGTTCCATGTGGATAGATGTAATGGGAAGGGGGGAGGAGTTGCATTATATGTTCGAGAAAATATTAATTGTTGCATAAAAACAGGTATAAAAATAGATGGAACAGTAACAGAATCTGTTTGGGTAGAGTTTGTAGAAGGTCAAGAAAAACTAATTCTAGGTGTAATATACCGACCTCCAGGCTTGGATCACGATAGAGGGAGACTTCTTTGGGACGAAATTGTTAGGGCTTCTAGACACAATAACATAGTGATAGTAGGGGATTTTAACTTTAGTCAAATTGACTGGAATTCTTTGACCGGTAATCTAGAGTCCAGTGACTTTATGGAAACAGTTCAGGACTGTTTTCTGAAGCAGTGTGTAACAGAGCCTACCAGGGGTAATAATTTGCTAGACCTAGTCTTGTCAAATAAGGAAACACTCGTAAATAATCTGGAGATCACTGAAGAGCTTGGCGCAAGTGATCACAAATCCATCACTTTTAGCATTAACTGGGAATACAAGAATAATGATAATACGGTAAAAATCCCTGATTTTCGTTCTGCCGATTATAATGGACTTAGGGAACACCTGTCTAATCTTGATTGGGGTTATCTAGCTAATGATTTTATTGACGATGATCATACTTATGATTATGAAGGGATCTGCATTTATGATTTTTTTCTTAATAATGTACACCGTGCTCAGAGTATATACATTCCCCAGAGAGAAATTAGGTCTAATAATAACGATCCCAAATGGGTTAACAGGAGGCTAAAGCATCTATTAGGGGAGAAAAGGGGAATTTATAGGCGCATCAGAAGAGGAGAGGTTAACCTTACTGACCAATATGTTCAGCTTAAAAGAGAAGTAAAAAAGGGGATTAGAAAGGCTAAACGTGACTATGAAATTAGAGTTGCTAATGAATCAAAGACTAATCCAAAGGGGTTCTTTCAAGTGTATAGGACGAAGGTGAAGGAAAAAGTAGGACCTCTGAAAATTGGGAATGGACAGCTGACGGATAACGAACTGGAAATGTGTTCCTTATTTAATGACTATTTTTTGTCAGTTTTTACACAGGAAGATGTAAATGAGATTCCAGTAATTAACAATTATTTAGTTCCTGATGAATTTAAATTAACTAATATTACTGTCACGAGGGACATGGTTATCAAACAGATAGACAAACTGAAGCAAAATAAGTCCCCGGGACCCGATGAGTTGTTTTCCAGGGTACTTAAGGAATGCAAGATGGAGCTTAGTCAGCCATTAACGAGTGTGTTTAATGCGTCCATCCTTACCGGTGTTGTGCCAGAGTTGTGGAAGATGGCTAATGTGGTTCCTATATTCAAATCAGGGGATAAGTCCACTCCTTCAAATTACCGTCCAATAAGCCTGACATCTATAGTGGGCAAGTTATTAGAATCAATTATAGCTGACATTATTAGAAGTCACCTTGAAGAGCATAACTTGATAAATGAATCTCAGCATGGATTCACGAGAGGTCGTTCCTGCCTGACAAATTTACTGACGTTCTTCAATAGAACATTTGAGGCAGTTGACAGTGATAAAGAATATGATATTGTTTATTTGGATTTTAGTAAAGCCTTCGATAGAGTACCTCACAAGAGACTCTTAAGAAAAGTGGCAGCTCATGGTATAGGAGGTAAAGTTCTAGCATGGATAGAGGCATGGCTTACCAATAGAAAGCAGAGTTTCCATTAATAGGTTAAATCTGAATGGGGATTAGTCACTAGTGGCGTTCCACAAGGATCAGTTTTAGGCCCTCTCTTGTTCATAATTTACATTAATGACCTTGATGAAGGGATTACGAGTGACATGAGTAAATTTGCTGATGATACAAAGATAGGCCGTATAATTCATTCTGAGGAGGATAGCAATGAACTCCAGGAGGATTTGGACAAATTAATGTCTTGGTCTGAAAAATGGCAGATGAAGTTCAATGTGGATAAGTGTAAGGTACTTGCCCTTGGTAATGAAAATAACCCTCGAAGCTATAATCTAGGTGAAGTAGAGCTTGATCATACAGAATGTGAAAAAGACTTGGGAGTCATGGTAAGCAGAAATCTAAAGCCAAGACAGCAGTGCCTTAGTGTGCGCAACAAGGCTAACAGATTACTTGGATTTATCTCAAGAAGTATAAGTAACAGAAGTCCAAAAGTTATTTTACAGCTCTATACATCACTAGTGAGGCCTCATTTAGATTATGCTGCTCAGTTTTGGTCCCCTTACTACAGGATGGATATAGACTCATTAGAGAACATACAGAGAAGAATGACTAAAATGATTTACTGTGTAAGGAATCTCCCGTATGAAGATAGACTTAAAGCCTTAAATCTCCACTCTCTGGAGAGACGTAGAATGAGGGGAGATATCATTGAAGTGTATAAGTGGATGACGGGCATAAACAAGGGAGATATTAATAAAGTACTGAGGGTGTCGAACCAGGTAAGAACCAGAAATAATGGATTTAAGTTGGATAAATTTAGATTTAGAAAGGACATAGGTAAGTACTGGTTTTCTAACAGAGTTGTAGATGCGTGGAACAGTCTTCCCAGTAGGGTGATAGAGGCTAGGACCTTGGGTAGCTTTAAGAAGAGATTGGACAAATATATGAGTGGGAGGGGCTGGGTTTGATTGGTGTCATTGGGTACGGGAGTTAATTCTTGGGTAGCTTTGGGTAGAGGTCGTTTTGATAAGGACCTGCCTTGTATGGGCCAGTAGGCCTTCTGCAGTGTTCCTCCATTCTTATGTTCTGGTGGAGCATCTTAGGATGCTGGTGGAGCATCTTAGGATGCTGGTGGAGCATCTAGGATGCTGGTGGAGGATGCTAGTGGAGCATCTTAGGATGCTGGTGGAGCATCTTAGGATGCTGGTGGAGCATCTTAGGATGCTGGTAGAGCATCTTAGGATGCTGGTGGAGCATCTTAGGATGCTGGTGGAGCATCATAGGATGCTGGTGGAGCATCTTAGGATGCTGGTGGAGCATCTTAGGATGCTGGTGGAGCATCTTAGGATGCTGGTGGAGCATCATAGGATGCTGGTGGAGCATCTTAGGATGCTGGTGGAGCATCTTAGGATGCTGGTGGAGCATCATAGGATGCTGGTGGAGCATCTTAGGATGCTGGTGGAGCATCTTAGGATGCTGGTGGAGCATCTTAGGATGCTGGTGGAGCATCTTAGGATGCTGGTGGAGCATCTTAGGATGCTGGTGGAGCATCTTAGGATGCTGGTGGAGCATCATAGGATGCTGGTGGAGCATCATAGGATGCTGGTGGAGCATCTTAGGATGCTGGTGGAGCATCTTAGGATGCTGGTGGAGCATCATAGGATGCTGGTGGAGCATCTTTGGATGCTGGTGGAGCATCTTAGGATGCTGGTGGAGCATCTTAGGATGCTGGTGGAGCATCTTAGGATGCTAGTGGAGCATCTTAGGATGCTGGTGGAGCATCTTAGGATGCTGGTGGAGCATCTTAGAATGCTGGTGGAGCATCTTAGGATGCTGGTGGAGCATCTTAGGATGCTGGTGGAGCATCTTAGGATGCTGGTGGAGCATCTTAGGATGCTGGTGGAGCATCATAGGATGCTGGTGGAGCATCATAGGATGCTGGTGGAGCATCTTAGGATGCTGGTGGAGCATCTTAGGATGCTGGTGGAGCATCTTAGGATGCTGGTGGAGCATCTTAGGATGCTGGTGGAGCATCTTAGGATGCTGGTGAAGCATCTTAGGATGCTGGTGGAGCATCTTAGGATGCATTGCAGCAGCAATGCTTTCACTGTATAGGCCAGAAGTCACCAAGGTCCCAAGATCGAAATATATTCTGATAAATATGTCCTGGTGTTCACTTAGTGTCTTACCGAAACCATAATATTGAGAGCATTAGTGCACCTACGCGTTTTCCTGACGAGCCGAGGTATAATGTACGAATTATTGCACAGCACATTGTTATATTGCACCGCTGACAGTGCATATCAAGGTGCATAATTCTGTACCTGAGTGACATGATTCCATGAGCGAGTGGATGAGTAAAGTGCTGAAGTATGTGTTAGTGGCTAAGAATTACACAGTCTAGAGTGTGACGGATCACCCGGTATGAGTGTCTGTCCGCCTCGTTAGGTTAAGCTAAGAACCGGGAGAGATACTGGTCCTGCCAGGTAAGGAAACTTACGTTTGCAGGGCAGATATAGAATACTTTACGTAGACAACACTGAATCTTGGAAGGGATGTGTCTTTCAGCATATATACACTGAGAGACACATCTGTCGGTTTATATACATATACTGAGAGGTATTAGCATGATGGTATTCTTGATGTCAGTATACAAGTGAACAGTGGCCTAATTGACCAATGAGCAGTCCATGGGTCTTAAACCTTACAAATAATGTTGCATCAGAATTTAGGCAGTTCACAAAATTCTTTCCAAAGTGCTGCCTTGGTTACCTGGGCACCAGAGTGGAAATAATTTGACTCTGGACCGCATACCAGAATGTTAAGAGATGTAATGATTATGTTCCTTTGTGGCGAAGAGTTTGTGAAGTCGGTGGCTTAAACTTTCATGTACTCGGCTTTTTGTGTTCGCAAGGGTCAAGTCTGGTCTCTTGCCTCTGCCTCCTAAGCGTCATCGGCCAGTATTACTGGTTTCCAGCCTACTCTTCTTATACCTACCCTTAAAACTGTGTATTAAATTTACCTCCGTCACTTCCACAACCAGATCAATCCATTTCTCCACTACTCTGAGACTGAAAAAGTTCTTCCTAATATTCTGGTGACGCCTCTGTACTCTTAGTTTCACTGTATTCCCCTTGTTTTTGGTTCTGGTATTCCGTTGTTCATTTAGTTCCTCTGAGTATCTTACATATCTTAATTATGTCTCCCTTAGATATCCCCAGAGTCAGGTCCAGTTCTCTAGCTGCACCTACTCAGTGAATGTGTCAGTGAATGAGAGAACCCGCAGTAATGGATTTAAATTAGATAAGTTTAGATTTAGAAAGGACATAGGAAAGTATTGGTTTGGAAATAGGGTAGTTGATGAGTGGAACAGTCTACCTAGTTGGGTTATTGAGGCTAGGACTTTGGGTAGTTTCAAATTTAGGTTGGATAAGTACATGAGTGGGAGGGGTTGGATTTGAGTGGGACTTTCACATCAGAGCTTATTTCTTGGGTGGCATTGAAAACTGGGTTGGGCAAATGTTTTGTTAGTGGGATGAATGTAAAGGACCTGCCTAGTATGGGCCAACAGGCCTCCTGCAGTGTTCCTCCTTTCTTATGTTCTCATGTTCTTATATTGCTGGTGACACTGTCTCATCATGACACTGTCTCATGGTGACACTGTCTCATGGTGACACTGTATCATGGTGACACTGTCTCATGGTGACACTGTCTCATTGTGACACTGTCTCATGGTGACGCTGTCTCATGGTGACACTGTCTAAGGGTGATACTGTCTCATGGTGACACTGTCTCATGGTGACGCTGTCTCATGGTGACACTGTCTCATGGTGTACACTGTCTCATGATGACACTGTTCATGGTGACACTGTCTCATGGTGTACACTGTCTCATGGTGTACACTGTCTCATGATGACACTGTCTCATGGTGTACACTGTCTCATGATGACACTGTCTCATGGTGTACACTGTCTCATGGTGTACACTGTCTCATGGTGTACACTGTCTCATGGTGTACACTGTCTCATGGTGTACACTGTCTCATGGTGACTCCTGTCTCATGGTGTACACAGTCTCATGGTGTAAACACTCATGGTGTACACTGTCTCATGGTGTACACTGTCTCATGGTGTCACTGTCTCATGGTGACACTGTCTCATGGTGTACACTGTCTCATGATGACACTGTCTCATGGTGTACACTGTCTCATGGTGTACAATGTCTCATGGTGTACACTGTCTCATGGTGTACACTGTCTCATGGTGTACACTGTCTCATGGTGTACACTGTCTCATGATGACACTGTCTCATGGTGTACACTGTCTCATGGTGTACACTGTCTCATGGTGTACACTGTCTCATGGTGTACACTGTCTCATGATGACACTGTCTCATGGTGTACACTGTCTCATGATGACACTGTCTCATGGTGTACACTGTCTCATGGTGTACACTGTCTCATGATGACACTGTCTCATGGTGTACACTGTCTCATGATGACACGGTCTCATGGTGTACACTGTCTCATGGTGTACACTGTCTCATCGTGACACTGTCTCATGGTGTACACTGTCTCATGATGACACTGTCTCATGGTGTACACTGTCTCATGATGACACTGTCTCATGGTGTACACTGTCTCATGGTGTACACTGTCTCATGGTGACACTGTCTCATGGTGTACACTGTCTCATGATGACACTGTCTCATGGTGTACACTGTCTCATGGTGACACTGTCTCATGGTGTACACTGTCTCATGATGACACTGTCTCATGATGACACTGTCTCATGGTGTACACTGTCTCATGGTGTACACTGTCTCATGGTGTACACTGTCTCATGGTGACACTGTCTCATGGTGTACACTGTCTCATGATGACACTGTCTCATGGTGTACACTGTCTCATGGTGACACTGTCTCATGGTGTACACTGTCTCATGAAGACATTGTCTCATGATGACACTGTCTCATGGTGTACACTGTCTCATGGTGTACATTGTCTCATGGTGTACACTGTCTCATGGTGACACTGTCTCATGGTGTACACAGTCTCATGGTGTACACTGTCTCATGGTGTACACTGTCTCATGGTGTACACTGTCTCATGGTGTACACTGTCTCATGGTGACACTGTATCATGGTGTACACTGTCTCATGATGACACTGTCTCATGGTGTACACTGTCTCATGGTGTACAATGTCTCATGGTGTACACTGTCTCATGGTGTACACTGTCTCATGGTGTACACTGTCTCATGGTGTACACTGTCTCATGGTGTACACTGTCTCATGATGACACTGTCTCATGGTGTACACTGTCTCATGGTGACACTGTCTCATGGTGTACACTGTCTCATGGTGTACAATGTCTCATGGTGTACACTGTCTCATGGTGACACTGTCTCATGGTGTACACTGTCTCAAGGTGTACACTGTCTCATGGTGTACACTGTCTCATGGTGTACACTGTCTCATGGTGTACACTGTCTCATGGTGTACACTGTCTCATGGTGTACACTGTCTCATGATGACACTGTCTCATGGTGTACACTGTCTCATGGTGTACACTGTCTCATGGTGTACACTGTCTCATGATGACACTGTCTCATGATGACACTGTCTCATGATAACACTGTCTCATGGTGACACTGTCTCATGGTGTACACTGTCTCATGATGACACCGTCTCATGGTGACACTGTCTCATGGTGTACACTGTCTCACGGTGTACAATGTCTCATGGTGTACACTGTTTCATGGTGTACACTGTCTCATGGTGTACACTGTCTCATGATGACACTGTCTCATGATGACACTGTCTCATGGTGTACACTGTCTCATGATGACACTGTCTCATGGTGTACACTGTCTCATGATGACACTGTCTCATGATGACACTGTCTCATGGTGTACACTGTCTCATGGTGTACACTGTCTCATGGTGTACACTGTCTCATGGTGTACACTGTCTCATGGTGTACACTGTCTCATGGTGTACACTGTCTCATGGTGTACACTGTCTCACGGTGTACACTGTCTCATGGTGTACACTGTCTCATGGTGACACTGTCTCATGATGACACTGTCTCATGGTGTACACTGTCTCATGGTGTACACTGTCTCATGATGACACTGTCTCATGGTGACACTGTCTCATGGTGTACACCGTCTCATGATGACACTGTCTCATGGTGACACTGTCTCATGGTGTACACTGTCTCATGGTGTACAATGTCTCATGGTGTACACTGTCTCATGGTGTACACTGTCTCATGGTGTACACTATCTCATGGTGTACACTGTCTCATGGTGTACACTGTCTCATGATGACACTGTCTCATGGTGTACACTGTCTCATGGTGTACACTGTCTCATGATGACACTGTCTCATGGTGTACACTGTCTCATGATGACACTGTCTCATGGTGTACACTGTCTCATGGTGTACACTGTCTCATGGTGACACTGTCTCATGGTGTACACTGTCTCATGATGACACTGTCTCATGGTGTACACTGTCTCATGGTGACACTGTCTCATGGTGTACACTGTCTCATGGTGTACACTGTCTCATTGTGTACACTGTCTCATGGTGTACACTGTCTCATGGTGTACACTGTCTCATGGTGACACTGTCTCATGGTGACACTGTCTCATGATGACACTGTCTCATGGTGTACACTGTCTCATGGTGACACTGTCTCATGGTGTACACTGTCTCATGGTGTACACTGTCTCATGGTGACACTGTCTCATGGTGTACACTGTCTCATGGTGTACACTGTCTCATGGTGTACACTGTCTCATGGTGTACACTGTCTCATGGTGTACACTGTCTCATGGTGTACACTGTCTCATGGTGACACTGTCTCATGGTGTACACTGTCTCATGGTGTACACTGTCTCATGGTGACACTGTCTCATGGTGTACACTGTCTCATGATGACACTGTCTCATGGTGTACACTGTCTCATGGTGTACACTGTCTCATGGTGACACTGTCTCATGGTGTACACTGTCTCATGGTGTACACTGTCTCATGGTGACACTGTCTCATGGTGTACACTGTCTCATGATGACACTGTCTCATGGTGTACACTGTCTCATGGTGACACTGTCTCATGGTGTACACTGTCTCATGGTGTACACTGTCTCATGGTGTACACTGTCTCATGATGACACTGTCTCATGGTGTACACTGTCTCATGGTATACACTGTCTCATGGTGACACTGTCTCATGGTGTACACTGTCTCATGGTGTACACTGTCTCATGGTGTACACTGTCTCATGGTGTACACTGTCTCATGGTGACACTGTCTCATGGTGTACACAGTCTCATGGTGTACACAGTCTCATGGTGTACACTGTCTCATGATGACACTGTCTCATGGTGTACACTGTCTCATGGTGTACACTGTCTCATGATGTACACTGTCTCATGGTGTACACTGTCTCATGGTGTACACTGTCTCATGATGACACTGTCTCATGGTGTACACTGTCTCATGGTGACAATGTCTCATGGTGTACACTGTCTCATGGTGTACAATGTCTCATGGTGTACACTGTCTCATGGGGACACTGTCTCATGGTGACACTGTCTCATGGTGTACACTGTCTCATGATGACACTGTCTCATGGTGTACACTGTCTCATGGTGTACACTGTCTCATGGTGACACTGTCTCATGGTGTACACTGTCTCATGGTGTACACTGTCTCATGGTGTACACTGTCTCATGGTGTACACTGTCTCATGGTGTACACTGTCTCATGGTGTACACTGTCTCATGATGACACTGTCTCATGGTGTAAACTGTCTCATGGTGTACACTGTCTCATGGTGTACACTGTCTCATGGTGTACACTGTCTCATGGTGTACACTGTCTCATGGTGTACACTGTCTCATGGTGACACTGTCTCATGGTGTACACTGTCTCATGGTGTACACTGTCTCATGGTGTACACTGTCTCATGGTGTACACTGTCTCATGGTGTACACTGTCTCATGGTGTACACTGTCTCATGGTGACACTGTCTCATGGTGTACACTGTCTCATGATGACACTGTCTCATGGTGTACACTGTCTCATGGTGTACACTGTCTCATGGTGTACACTGTCTCATGGTGACACTGTCTCATGGTGTACACTGTCTCATGGTGTACACTGTCTCATGGTGTACACTGTCTCATGGTGTACACTGTCTCATGGTGTACACTGTCTCATGGTGTACACTGTCTCATGGTGACACTGTCTCATGGTGTACACTGTCTCATGGTGTACACTCCCTCATGGTGTACACTGTCTCATGGTGTACACTGTCTCATGGTGTACACTGTCTCATGGTGTACACTGTCTCATGGTGTACACTGTCTCATGGTGACACTGTCTCATGGTGTACACTGTCTCATGGTGTACACTCCCTCATGGTGTACACTGTCTCATGGTGTACACTGTCTCATGGTGTACACTGTCTCATGATGACACTGTCTCATGGTGACACTGTCTCATGGTGTACACTGTCTCATGGTGTACACTGTCTCATGATGTACACTGTCTCATGGTGTACACTGTCTCATGGTGTACACTGTCTCATGGTGACACTGTCTCTTGGTGTACACTGTCTCATGATGACACTGTCTCATGGTGACACTGTCTCATGGTGTACACTGTCTCATGGTGTACAATGTCTCATGGTGTACACTGTCTCATGGTGTACACTGTCTCATGGTGTACACTGTCTCATGGTGTACACTGTCTCATGGTGTACACTGTCTCATGGTGTACACTGTCTCATGGTGTACACTGTCTCATGGTGTACACTGTCTCATGGTGTACACTGTCTCATGGTGTACACTGTCTCATGGTGTACACTGTCTTATGGTGTACACTGTCTCATGGTGTACACTGTCTCATGGTGTACACTGTCTCATGGTGTACACTGTCTCATGGTGTACACTGTCTCATGGTGTACACTGTCTCATGATGACACTGTCTCATGGTGACACTGTCTCATGGTGTACACTGTCTCATGGTGTACACTGTCTCATGGTGTACAATGTCTCATGGTGTACACTGTCTCATGGTGTACACTGTCTCATGGTGTACACTGTCTCATGATGACACTGTCTCATGATGACACTGTCTCATGGTGTACACTGTCTCATGGTGTACACTGTCTCATGGTGTACACTGTCTCATGGTGTACAATGTCTCATGGTGACACTGTCTCATGGTGACACTGTCTCATGGTGTACACTGTCTCATGATGACACTGTCTCATGGTGTACACTGTCTCATGGTGTACACTGTCTCATGGTGTACACTGTCTCATGGTGTACACTGTCTCATGATGACACGGTCTCATGGTGTACACTGTCTCATGGTGTACACTGTCTCATGATGACACGGTCTCATGGTGTACACTGTCTCATGATGACACGGTCTCATGGTGTACACTGTCTCATGGTGTACACTGTCTCATGATGACACTGTCTCATGGTGTACACTGTCTCATGGTGACACTGTCTCATGGTGTACACTGTTTCATGGTGTACACTGTCTCATGATGACACTGTCTCATGGTGTACACTGTCTCATGGTGTACACTGTCTCATGGTGTACACTGTCTCATGGTGTACACTGTCTCATGGTGTACACTGTCTCATGATGACACTGTCTCATGGTGTACACTGTCTCATGGTGTACACTGTCTCATGATGACACTGTCTCATGGTGTACACTGTCTCATGGTGTACACTGTCTCATGGTGTACACTGTCTCATGATGACACTGTCTCATGGTGTACACTGTCTCATGATGACACTGTCTCATGGTGTACACTGTCTCATGGTGTACACTGTCTCATGGTGTACACTGTCTCATGATGACACTGTCTCATGGTGTACACTGTCTCATGATGACACTGTCTCATGGTGTACACTGTCTCATGGTGTACACTGTCTCATGGTGTACACTGTCTCATGGTGTACACTGTCTCATGGTGTACACTGTCTCATGGTGACACTGTCTCATGGTGTACACTGTCTCATGGTGTACACTGTCTCATGGTGTACAATGTCTCATGGTGTACACTGTCTCATGGTGTACACTGTCTCATGGTGTACACTGTCTCATGGTGTACACTGTCTCATGGTGTACACTGTCTCATGGTGTACACTGTCTCATGGTGTACACTGTCTCATGGTGACACTGTCTCATGGTGTACACTGTCTCATGGTGTACACTGTCTCATGGTGACACTGTCTCATGGTGTACACTGTCTCATGGTGACACTGTCTCATGGTGTACACTGTCTCATGATGACACTGTCTCATCGTGTACACTGTCTCATGGTGTACACTGTCTCATCGTGTACACTGTCTCATGGTGTACACTGTCTCATGGTGTACACTGTCTCATGGTGTACACTGTCTCATCGTGTACACTGTCTCATGGTGTACACTGTCTCATGGTGTACACTGTCTCATGGTGTACACTGTCTCATGGTGTACACTGTCTCATGGTGTACACTGTCTCATGGTGTACACTGTCTCATGGTGTACACTGTCTCATGGTGTACACTGTCTCATGGTGACACTGTCTCATGATGACACTGTCTCATGGTGTACACTGTCTCATGGTGTACACTGTCTCATGGTGTACACTGTCTCATGGTGTACACTGTCTCATGATGACACTGTCTCATGGTGTACACTGTCTCATGGTGTACACTGTCTCATGGTGTACACTGTCTCATCGTGTACACTGTCTCATGGTGTACACTGTCTCATGATGACACTGTCTCATGGTGTACACTGTCTCATGATGACACTGTCTCATGGTGTACACTGTCTCATGGTGTACACTGTCTCATGGTGTACACTGTCTCATCGTGTACACTGTCTCATGATGACACTGTCTCATGGTGTACACTGTCTCATGGTGTACACTGTCTCATGGTGTACACTGTCTCATGGTGTACACTGTCTCATGGTGTACACTGTCTCATGGTGTACACTGTCTCATGGTGTACACTGTCTCATGGTGTACACTGTCTCATGGTGTACACTGTCTCATGGTGTACACTGTCTCATGGTGTACACTGTCTCATCGTGTACACTGTCTCATGGTGTACACTGTCTCTTGGTGTACACTGTCTCATCGTGTACACTGTCTCATGATGACACTGTCTCATGGTGTACACTGTCTCATGATGACACTGTCTCATGGTGTACACTGTCTCATGATGACACTGTCTCATGATGACACTGTCTCATCGTGTACACTGTCTCATGATGACACTGTCTCATCGTGTACACTGTCTCATGGTGTACACTGTCTCATGGTGTACACTGTCTCATGGTGTACACTGTCTCATGATGACACTGTCTCATGGTGTACACTGTCTCATGGTGTACACTGTCTCATGGTGTACACTGTCTCATGATGACACTGTCTCATGGTGTACACTGTCTCATGATGACACTGTCTCATGGTGTACACTGTCTCATGGTGACACTGTCTCATGGTGTACACTGTCTCATGATGACACTGTCTCATGGTGTACACTGTCTCATGGTGTACACTGTCTCATGGTGTACACTGTCTCATGATGACACTGTCTCATGGTGTACACTGTCTCATGGTGTACACTGTCTCATGGTGTACACTGTCTCATGATGACACTGTCTCATGGTGTACACTGTCTCATGATGACACTGTCTCATCGTGTACACTGTCTCATGGTGTACACTGTCTCATGATGACACTGTCTCATGGTGTACACTGTCTCATGGTGTACACTGTCTCATGGTGTACACTGTCTCATGATGACACTGTCTCATGGTGTACACTGTCTCATCGTGTACACTGTCTCATGGTGTACACTGTCTCATGATGACACTGTCTCATGATGACACTGTCTCATCGTGTACACTGTCTCATGGTGTACACTGTCTCATGATGACACTGTCTCATCGTGTACACTGTCTCATGGTGTACACTGTCTCATGGTGTACACTGTCTCATGGTGTACACTGTCTCATCGTGTACACTGTCTCATCGTGTACACTGTCTCATGATGACACTGTCTCATGGTGTACACTGTCTCATGGTGTACACTGTCTCATGGTGTACACTGTCTCATGGTGTACACTGTCTCATGGTGACACTGTCTCATGATGACACTGTCTCATCGTGTACACTGTCTCATCGTGTACACTGTCTCATGATGACACTGTCTCATGGTGTACACTGTCTCATGGTGTTCACTGTCTCATCGTGTACACTGTCTCATCGTGTACACTGTCTCATCGTGTACACTGTCTCATGATGACACTGTCTCATGGTGTTCACTGTCTCATGGTGTACACTGTCTCATGGTGTACACTGTCTCATGATGACACTGTCTCATGGTGTACACTGTCTCATCGTGTACACTGTCTCATGGTGTACACTGTCTCATGATGACACTGTCTCATGGTGTACACTGTCTCATGATGACACTGTCTCATGGTGTACACTGTCTCATGATGACACTGTCTCATGGTGTACACTGTCTCATGATGACACTGTCTCATGGTGTACACTGTCTCATGATGACACTGTCTCATGGTGTACACTGTCTCATGATGACACTGTCTCATGGTGTACACTGTCTCATGATGACACTGTCTCATGGTGTACACTGTCTCATGGTGTACACTGTCTCATGGTGTACACTGTCTCATGGTGTACACTGTCTCATGGTGTACACTGTCTCATGGTGTACACTGTCTCATGATGACACTGTCTCATGGTGTACACTGTCTCATCGTGTACACTGTCTCATGATGACACTGTCTCATGGTGTACACTGTCTCATGATGACACTGTCTCATGGTGTACACTGTCTCATCGTGTACACTGTCTCATGGTGTACACTGTCTCATGATGACACTGTCTCATCGTGTACACTGTCTCATCGTGTACACTGTCTCATCGTGTACACTGTCTCATCGTGTACACTGTCTCATGATGACACTGTCTCATGGTGTACACTGTCTCATCGTGTACACTGTCTCATGGTGTACACTGTCTCATGATGACACTGTCTCATGGTGTACACTGTCTCATCGTGTACACTGTCTCATGGTGTACACTGTCTCATGATGACACTGTCTCATGGTGTACACTGTCTCATGATGACACTGTCTCATGGTGTACACTGTCTCATCGTGTACACTGTCTCATGGTGTACACTGTCTCATGATGACACTGTCTCATGGTGTACACTGTCTCATCGTGTACACTGTCTCATGGTGTACACTGTCTCATGATGACACTGTCTCATGGTGTACACTGTCTCATCGTGTACACTGTCTCATCGTGTACACTGTCTCATGGTGTACACTGTCTCATGATGACACTGTCTCATCGTGTACACTGTCTCATGGTGTACACTGTCTCATGATGACACTGTCTCATGGTGTACACTGTCTCATGATGACACTGTCTCATGATGACACTGTCTCATGGTGTACACTGTCTCATGGTGTACACTGTCTCATGGTGTACACTGTCTCATGGTGTACACTGTCTCATGGTGTACACTGTCTCATGGTGTACACTGTCTCATGGTGACACTGTCTCATGGTGTACACTGTCTCATGGTGTACACTGTCTCATGGTGACACTGTCTCATGGTGTACACTGTCTCATGGTGTACACTGTCTCATGATGACACTGTCTCATGGTGTACACTGTCTCATGGTGTACACTGTCTCATGATGACACTGTCTCATGGTGTACACTGTCTCATGGTGTACACTGTCTCATGATGACACTGTCTCATGGTGTACACTGTCTCATGATGACACTGTCTCATGGTGTACACTGTCTCATGGTGTACAATGTCTCATGATGACACTGTCTCATGGTGTACACTGTCTCATGATGACACTGTCTCATGGTGTACACTGTCTCATGGTGTACACTGTCTCATGGTGTACACAGTCTCATGGTGTACAATGTCTCATGATGACACTGTCTCATGGTGTACACTGTCTCATGGTGTACACTGTCTCATGATGACACTGTCTCATGGTGTACACTGTCTCATGGTGTACACTGTCTCATGATGACACTGTCTCATGGTGTACACTGTCTCATGGTGTACACTGTCTCATGGTGTACACTGTCTCATGGTGTACACTGTCTCATGGTGTACAATGTCTCATGGTGTACACTGTCTCATGGTGTACACTGTCTCATGATGACACTGTCTCATGGTGTACACTGTCTCATGATGACACTGTCTCATGGTGTACACTGTCTCATGGTGTACACTGTCTCATGGTGTACACTGTCTCATGGTGTACACTGTCTCATGGTGTACACTGTCTCATGGTGTACACTGTCTCATTATGACACTGTCTCATGGTGTACACTGTCTCATGGTGTACACTGTCTCATGGTGTACACTGTCTCATGGTGTACACTGTCTCATGGTGTACACTGTCTTATGGTGTACACTGTCTCATGGTGACACTGTCTCATGGTGTACACTGTCTCATGATGACACTGTCTCATGGTGTACACTGTCTCATGATGACACTGTCTCATGGTGTACACTGTCTCATGATGACACTGTCTCATGGTGTACACTGTCTCATGGTGTACACTGTCTCATGGTGTACACTGTCTCATGATGACACTGTCTCATGGTGTACACTGTCTTATGGTGTACACTGTCTCATGGTGTACACTGTCTCATGGTGTACACTGTCTCATGGTGTACACTGTCTTATGGTGTACACTGTCTCATGGTGACACTGTCTCATGGTGTACACTGTCTCATGATGACACTGTCTCATGGTGTACACTGTCTCATGATGACACTGTCTCATGGTGTACACTGTCTCATGATGACACTGTCTCATGGTGTACACTGTCTCATGGTGTACACTGTCTCATGGTGTACACTGTCTCATGATGACACTGTCTCATGATGACACTGTCTCATGATGACACTGTCTCATGATGACACTGTCTCATGATGACACTGTCTCATGATGACACTGTCTCATGGTGACACTGTCTCATGGTGTACACTGTCTCATGATGACACTGTCTCATGGTGTACACTGTCTCATGATGACACTGTCTCATGGTGTACACTGTCTCATGGTGTACACTGTCTCATGATGACACTGTCTCATGGTGTACACTGTCTCATGATGACACTGTCTCATGGTGTACACTGTCTCATGGTGTACACTGTCTCATGGTGTAGACTGTCTCATGGTGTACACTGTCTCATGGTGTACACTGTCTCATGATGACACTGTCTCATGGTGTACACTGTCTCATGATGACACTGTCTCATGGTGTACACTGTCTCATGATGACACTGTCTCATGGTGTACACTGTCTCATGGTGTACAATGTCTCATGATGACACTGTCTCATGGTGTACACTGTCTCATGATGACACTGTCTCATGGTGTACACTGTCTCATGATGACACTGTCTCATGATGACACTGTCTCATGGTGTACACTGTCTCATGATGACACTGTCTCATGGTGCACAATGTCTCATGATGACACTGTCTCATGGTGTACACTGTCTCATGGTGTACAATGTCTCATGATGACACTGTCTCATGGTGTACACTGTCTCATGATGACACTGTCTCATGGTGTACACTGTCTCATGATGACACTGTCTCATGGTGTACACTGTCTCATGATGACACTGTCTCATGATGACACTGTCTCATGGTGCACAATGTCTCATGATGACACTGTCTCATGGTGTACACTGTCTCATGATGACACTGTCTCATGGTGTACACTGTCTCACGATGACACTGTCTCATGGTGTACGCTGTCTCATGGTGACACTGTCTCATGGTGACACTGTCTCATGGTGACACTGTCTCATGGTGACACTGTCTCATGGTGACACTGTCTCATGGTGACACTCTGACAGTGACCGAGCCTCACACTGTCTGCTGAGGTTGTTGATGGCTGCTATGACAGTGACCGAGCCTCACACTGTCTGCTGAGGTTGTTGATGGCTGCTGTGACAGTGACCGAGCCTCACACTGTCTGCTGAGGTTGTTGATGGCTGCTATGACAGTGACCGAGCCTCACACTGTCTGCTGAGGTTGTTGCTAGCTGCTGTGACAGTGACCGAGCCTCACACTGTCTGCTGAGGTTGTTGATGGCTGCTGTGACAGTGACCGAGCCTCACACTGTCTGCTGAGGTTGTTGATGGCTGCTGTGACAGTGACCGAGCCTCACACTGTCTGCTGAGGTTGTTGATGGCTGCTGTGACAGTGACCGAGCCTCACACTGTCTGCTGAGGTTGTTGATGGCTGCTGTGACAGTGACCGAGCCTCACACTGTCTGCTGAGGTTGTTGATGGCTGCTGTGACAGTGACCGAGCCTCACACTGTCTGCTGAGGTTGTTGATGGCTGCTGTGACAGTGACCGAGCCTCACACTGTCTGCTGAGGTTGTTGATGGCTGCTGTGACAGTGACCGAGCCTCACACTGTCTGCTGAGGTTGTTAATGGCTGCTGTGACAGTGACCGAGCCTCACACTGTCTGCTGAGGTTGTTAATGGCTGTGTGTGTGTGTGTGTGTGTGTACTCACCTAATTGTACTCACCTAATTGTGGTTGCAGGGGTCGAGACTCAGCTCCTGGCCCCGCCTCTTCACTGATCGCTACTGGATCCTCTCTCTCTCTGCTTCCTGAGCTTTGTCATACCTCTTCTTAAAACTATGTATGGTTCCTGCCTCCACTACTTCACTTGCTAGGCTATTCCACTTGCTGACAACTCTATGACTGAAGAAATACTTCCTAACGTCCCTGTGACTCGTCTGAGTCTTCAGCTTCCAGTTGTGACCCCTTGTCCCTGTGTCCCCTCTCTGGAACATCCTATCTCTGTCCACCTTGTCTATTCCCCGCAGTATCTTGTATGTCGTTATCATGTCTCCCCTGACCCTTCTGTCCTCCAGTGTCGTCAGTCCGATTTCCCTTAACCTTTCCTCGTACGACATTCCCTTGAGCTCTGGGACTAGCCTTGTTGCAAACCTTTGTACTTTCTCTAACTTCTTGACGTGCTTGACCAGGTGTGGGTTCCAGACTGGTGCTGCATACTCCAGTATGGGCCTAACATACACAGTGTACAGTGTCTTGAACGATTCCTTATTAAGGTATCGGAACGCTATTCTCAGGTTTGCCAGGCGCCCGTATGCTGCAGCGGTTATTTGGTTGATGTGTGCCTCCGGTGATGTGCTCGGTGTTATGGTCACCCCAAGGTCTTTCTCCCTGAGTGAGGTCTGTAGTCTTTGTCCACCTAGCCTATACTCTGTCTGCGGTCTTCTTTGCCCCTCCCCAATCTTCATGACTTTGCATTTGGCTGGATTGAATTCGAGAAGCCAGTTACTGGACCACATGTCCAGCCTCTCCAGGTCTCTTTGCAGTCCTGCCTCATCCTCGTCCGATTTAATTCTTCTCATCAACTTCACGTCATCTGCGAACAGGGACACTTCAGAGTCTATTCCTTCCATCATGTCGTTCACATATATCAAAAATAGCACTGGTCCTAGAACTGACCCCTGTGGGACCCCGCTCGTAACAGGCGCCCACTGTGATACCTCTTCACGTACCATGACTCGTTGCTGCCTCCCTGTCAGGTATTCCCTTATCCATTGCAGTGCCCTTCCTTTTACGTGTGCCTGATCCTCCAGCTTCTGCACTAATCTCTTGTGGGGAACTGTGTCAAAGGCCTTCCTGCAGTCTAGGAAAACGCAATCTACCCAACCCTCTCTCTCGTGTCTTACTTCTGTTACCTTGTCATAAAACTCCAGGAGGTTTGTGATACAAGATTTGCCTTCCATGAACCCATGCTGGTTTTCATTTATAATCTTGTTCCTTTCCAGGTGTTCGACCACTCTCCTCCTGATAATCTTCTCCATGACTTTGCACACAATACATGTCAGAGACACAGGTCTGTAGTTTAGTGCCTCGTTTCTGTTTCCTTTCTTAAATATGGGGACTACATTAGCTGTCTTCCATTTCTCAGGTAGTTGCCCAGTTTCAAGGGATGTGTTGAAGATTGTGGTTAGAGGCACACACAGCATCTCTGCTCCTTCTCTAAGGACCCATGGGGAGATGTTGTCCGGTCCCATCGCCTTTGAGGTGTCAAGGTCACTTAAGAGCTTCTTCACCTCCTCCTCAGTTGTTCGTATGTCATCCAACACTTGTTGGTATATTCCCTCTTGATGTTCCCTTCTGTGCTGTCTTCCCACAGCCCTTCCTGTCTCTACTGTAAAAACTTCCTTAAATCTCCTGTTCAGCTCCTCACATACCTCCTGATCATTTCTTGTGAGTTCTCCACCTTCTGTCCTTAATCTGATCACCTGGTCTTTGACTGTTGTCTTCCTCCTGATGTGGCTATACAACAGTTTCGGGTCAGTCTTGATTCTCGATGCTATGTCATTTTCATACTGTCGCTGGGCCTCCCTCCTTACCTGTGCGTACTCATTCCTGGCTCTGCGACTGATCTCCCTATTTTCGTGTGTTCTCTGCCTTCTGTACTTTTTCCATTCTCTATTGCACTTTGTTTTTGCCTCCTTACACCGTCGGGTAAACCAGGGGCTTGTTCTGGTCTTCCCGTTGTTACTGTTGCCCTTGGGAATGAACCTTTCCACTGCCTCCTTGCATTTTGTTGCTACATATTCCATCATTTCATTTACTGGCTTTCCTGCCAGTTCTCTGTCCCACTGGACCTCCCGCAGGAAGTTCTTCAACCCTATGTAGTCCCCTCTTTTATAGTCAGGCTTTTCCCATTCTACTCCTGTTATTCTCTCCACTTGCAGCTCTACTATGTATTCAAAGCACAGAACCACGTGGTCGCTAGCTCCTAGGGGACTCTCATACTTGATGTCCTCAATGTCTGAGCTGCCCAGGGTGAACACAAGGTCCAATCTTGCTGGTTCATCCTCCCCTCTCACTCTGGTAGTGTCCTTAACATGTTGGTGCATGAGGTTTTCCAGCACCACGTCCAACATCCTGGCTCTCCATGTTTCGGGACCCCCATGTGGCTCCAGGTTTTCCCAGTCAATCTCCCTGTGGTTGAAATCCCCCATAACCAGCAACTTTGCTCTGCTGGAGTGAGCTCTTCTTGCCACCTCAGCAAGTGTGTCCACCATTGCTCTGTTGCTCTCTTCATATTCCTCTCTTGGCCTCCTGCAGTTCTGTGGTGGATTATACATCACTGCAATGACCACTTTGTGTTCCCCAGACTGAAGTGTACCTGCTATGTAGTCTCTTTCTCCCGTCTCATCTATTCCTTCCATTTTCTCGAATTTCCATCTGTTTTTTACGAGCAGAGCAACCCCACCTCCCCCCCTGCCCCTTCTATCTTTCCTCATGATCTGGTATCCTGGTGGGAAGATTGCATCTGTTATTGTCTCCATGAGTTTTGTTTCTGTAACTGCTATGATGTCTGGGGACTTCTCATTGATTCTTTCTTGCCATTCCTCATGTTTATTCGTTAATCCATCTGCATTTGTGTACCAAACCTTCAACTTCTGTTCTAATACTGTAACTGTGGTGCGGGGGGTGGAAACAGAGGGATCGGTGTGTGATGGTTGGTTTGGATTGTTCAGTTGCCTTGGGGGTGTCGTGGCTGGAGTCCTTCTGCAGGTGTTTCTGGGGGGTGCGCTTGTCCTTCCATTTGATCCTGGGTTATTCTGCTCTCCTTTTTCATTTCCTCCCATTTCTCCTTTCGTTTTTGAACTCTCTCTTTCATTGTCTTCCTTTCGTCCTGTGTTCTGTCTCGGTCGAGGTACACACTCCGGAACTCCTGCTTGCCTCTCAGCCGTGCTTTCTCCTGCAGGATCATGGTTCGGGTTGATTCTGCCTTGAAAATTACTTTGAGAGGCCGATTCCTTTTCTTTGTGAACCACCCAATTCTCCGAAAATTTGCCACCTGGGTCATGTCCCCCTCGCCTATCACCTTCATGATGTCTTCAATCGCTTTTTTCTCCTCCTGCTTTCTTTCATCATAAGTTTCCCCTTTAGCTTCGTCTAGCCCATAGACAAACACGGATCTCTCCCTTTCCACCTCCCACTGTGACTCCCATTGCATCCTCTGATGTGTTTTAGTTCCTTCCCGTGGAGTGTTCCTTCCTTCAGTCCCTTCCCTCGTTATGGCCCCTATGCTTCTTGGTTTATCCTTCCTGCTCACCTGCTCCTGGCCCCCACAGGTATCTGGTAAGGTCCTTGCACATGTCCTAGTTCCTTCAATGTCTTCCAACCTCTCTTTCTGTCCTAGAGTGCTCCCTGTCTTTGTTTTGGCCCCATGTGGGTTTGACAGGACCTCTGCATACAGTTTAGTTTCCATGCTTCCTTCGGACCTGTTGTCTGTGTTCGATGTAGCCATTGCCGATGCTACTTCTGTAATATCTTTGTCTCTGTGCTGTTTCAGATGTCTCAGCTCCTCTTCTAATCTCTCTATCTTGATTTCTGCTGCTGTGGCCTGTTGCTTCCACCTTCTGCATTCTGCTGCTAACCTCTCTTCCATCTTCCTTTCCAGCTCATCTAGTCTCCTTCCCCAGTCTTCCTCCCTTTTTTTGAGCTCTATCTCCCATTCCTCCCTCTCAGATTCGTCCTTGGAGCCCCTTGTCCTCATCCTGGTTAGGGGGAGGGGAATAGATGGTTAGGAGAGGGGATGGATGGTTGTGGGGGAGGGGGAGGATGGTTATTGGAGGGGTAGAGATAGTTGGGGGAGGGAGTTAGATGGTTTGGGGGTGAGAAGGGATGGATGGTTATGGGGGAGGGGGAGGATGGTTATTGGAGGGAGGGAGGTAGTTGGGCGGGGGTTAGACGGTTTGGGGAGGGGTTAGGTGGTTTGGGGGAGGGGTAGGTGGCTAAGGTGAGGTGGTTAGGGAAGGGGTGGTACGTGTTTGTGTCAAGTGTTTGTGTCAAGTGGTGGAGGGTGTGTGTGTGTGTGTGTGTGTGTGTGTGTGTGTGTGTGTGTGTGTGTGTGTGTGTGTGTGTGTGTGTGTGTGTGTGTGTGTGTGTGTGTGTGTGTGTGTGTGTGTGTGTGTGTGTGTGTGTGTGTGTGTCTGTGTGTGTGTGTGTGTGTGTGTGTGTGTGTGTGTGTGTGTGTGTGTGTGTGTGTGTGTGTGTGTGTGTGTGTGTGTGTGTGTGTGTGTGTGTGTGTGTGTGTGTGTGTGTGTGTGTGTGTGTGTGTGTGTGTGTGTGTGTGTGTGTGTGTGTGTGTGTGTGTGTGTGTGTGTGTGTGTGTGTGTGTGTGTGTGTGTGTGTGTGTGTGTGTGTGTGTGTGTGTGTGTGTGTGTGTGTGTGTGTGTGTGTGTGTGTGTGTGTGTGTGTGTGTGTGTGTGTGTGTGTGTGTGTGTGTGTGTGTGTGTGTGTGTGTGTGTGTGTGTGTGTGTGTGTGTGTGTGTGTGTGTGTGTGTGTGTGTGTGTGTGTGTGTGTGTGTGTGTGTGTGTGTGTGTGTGTGTGTGTGTGTGTGTGTGTGTGTGTGTGTGTGTGTGTGTGTGTGTGTGTGTGTGTGTGTGTGTGTGTGTGTGTGTGTGTGTGTGTGTGTGTGTGTGTGTGTGTGTGTGTGTGTGTGTGTGTGTGTGTGTGTGTGTGTGTGTGTGTGTGTGTGTGTGTGTGTGTGTGTGTGTGTGTGTGTGTGTGTGTGTGTGTGTGTGTGTGTACTCACCTAGTTGTACTCACCTAGTTGAGGTTGCGGGGGTCGAGTCCGAGCTCCTGGCCCCGCCTCTTCACTGATCGCTACTAGGTCACTCTCCCTGAGCCGTGAGCTTTATCATACCTCTGCTTAAAGCTATGTATGGATCCTGCCTCCACTACATCGCTTCCCAAACTATTCCACTTACTGACTACTCTGTGGCTGAAGAAATACTTCCTAACATCCCTGTGATTCATCTGTGTCTTCAGCTTCCAACTGTGTCCCCTTGTTACTGTGTCCAATCTCTGGAACATCCTGTCTTTGTCCACCTTGTCAATTCCTCTCAGTATTTTGTATGTCGTTATCATGTCCCCCCTATCTCTCCTGTCCTCCAGTGTCGTCAGGTTGATTTCCCTTAACCTCTCCTCGTAGGACATACCTCTTAGCTCTGGGACTAGTCTTGTTGCAAACCTTTGCACTTTCTCTAGTTTCTTTACGTGCTTGGCTAGGTGTGGGTTCCAAACTGGTGCCGCATACTCCAATATGGGCCTAACGTACACGGTGTACAGGGTCCTGAACGATTCCTTATTAAGATGTCGGAATGCTGTTCTGAGGTTTGCTAGGCGCCCATATGCTGCAGCAGTTATTTGGTTGATGTGCGCTTCAGGAGATGTGCCTGGTGTTATACTCACCCCAAGATCTTTTTCCTTGAGTGAGGTTTGTAGTCTCTGGCCCCCTAGACTGTACTCCGTCTGCGGTCTTCTTTGCCCTTCCCCAATCTTCATGACTTTGCACTTGGTGGGATTGAACTCCAGGAGCCAATTGCTGGACCAGGTCTGCAGCCTGTCCAGATCCCTTTGTAGTTCTGCCTGGTCTTCGATCGAGTGAATTCTTCTCATCAACTTCACGTCATCTGCAAACAGGGACACCTCAGAGTCTATTCCTTCCGTCATGTCGTTCACAAATACCAGAAACAGCACTGGTCCTAGGACTGACCCCTGTGGGACCCCGCTGGTCACAGGTGCCCACTCTGACACCTCGCCACGTACCATGACTCGCTGCTGTCTTCCTGACAAGTATTCCCTGATCCATTGTAGTGCCTTCCCTGTTATCCCTGCTTGGTCCTCCAGTTTTTGCACCAATCTCTTGTGTGGAACTGTGTCAAACGCCTTCTTGCAGTCCAAGAAAATGCAATCCACCCACCCCTCTCTCTCTTGTCTTACTGCTGTCACCATGTCATAGAACTCCAGTAGGTTTGTGACACAGGATTTCCCGTCCCTGAAACCATGTTGGCTGCTGTTGATGAGATCATTCCTTTCTAGGTGTTCCACCACTCTTCTCCTGATAATCTTCTCCATGATTTTGCATACTATACATGTCAGTGACACTGGTCTGTAGTTTAATGCTTCATGTCTGTCTCCTTTTTTAAAGATTGGGACTACATTTGCTGTCTTCCATGCCTCAGGCAATCTCCCTGTTTCGATAGATGTATTGAATATTGTTGTTAGGGGTACACATAGCGCCTCTGCTCCCTCTCTCAATACCCATGGGGAGATGTTATCTGGCCCCATTGCCTTTGAGGTATCTAGCTCACTCAGAAGCCTCTTCACTTCTTCCTCGGTTGTGTGCACTGTGTCCAGCACTTGGTGGTGTGCCCCACCTCTCCGTCTTTCTGGAGCCCCTTCTGTCTCCTCTGTGAACACTTCTTTGAATCTCTTGTTGAGTTCCTCACATACTTCACGGTCATTTCTTGTTGTCTCTCCTCCTTCCTTCCTTAGCCTGATTACCTGGTCCTTGACTGTTGTTTTCCTCCTGATGTGGCTGTACAACAGTTTCGGGTCAGATTTGGCTTTCGCTGCTATGTCATTTTCATATTGTCTTTGGGCCTCCCTTCTTATCTGTGCATATTCGTTTCTGGCTCTACGACTGCTCTCCTTATTCTCCTGGGTCCTTTGCCTTCTATATTTCTTCCATTCCCTAGCACACTTGGTTTTTGCCTCCCTGCACCTTTGGGTAAACCATGGGCTCATCCTGGCTTTTTCATTATTCCTGTTACCCTTGGGTACAAACCTCTCCTCAGCCTCCTTGCATTTTGTTGCTACATATTCCATCATCTCATTAACTGGCTTCCCTGCCAGTTCTCTGTCCCACTGAACCCCGTTCAGGAAGTTCCTCATTCCTGTGTAGTCCCCTTTCTTGTAGTTTGGCTTCATTCGTCCTGGCCTTCCTGCTTCTCCCTCCACTTGTAGCTCTACTGTGTATTCGAAGCTTAAAACCACATGGTCACTGGCCCCAAGGGGTCTTTCATATGTGATGTCCTCGATATCTGCACTACTCAAGGTGAATACTAAGTCCAGCCTTGCTGGTTCATCCTCTCCTCTCTCTCTTGTAGTGTCCCTTACGTGTTGGTACATGAAGTTTTCCAGTACCACCTCCATCATCTTAGCCCTCCATGTATCTTGGCCCCCATGTGGGTCCAAGTTCTCCCAATCGATCTCCTTGTGGTTAAAGTCACCCATGATCAGGAGCTTTGCCCTGCATGCATGAGCTCTTCTGGCCACTCTAGCCAGTGTGTCAACCATCGCTCTATTGCTCTCGTCGTACTCTTGCCTTGGCCTCCTGCTGTTCTGTGGTGGGTTATACATCACTGCTATTACCACCTTGGGACCTCCAGAGTGAAGCGTTCCCGCTATGTAATCACTTTCTTCTCCGCTGTCTCCTCTCTCCAGCTCATCAAAATTCCAGCGATTTTTGATCAGCAATGCCACTCCTCCACCCCCCCTGTTCCCTCTGTCTTTCCTCAGGATTTGGTATCCCGTTGGAAAGATGGCATCTGTTATCATACCTGTAAGCTTGGTTTCTGTGAGAGCTATGATGTCCGGTGATGCTTCTTTGACTCTTTCATGCCACTCCTCCCACTTATTTGTTATTCCATCAGCGTTTGTGTACCATACCTTCAGTTTCCTTTCCAACACTGTGGTTTGGGGGGCCTGTGAGGGTGGGAGACCTGGTGGCATACTGTGGGATTCTATAGCTCGGTGTTGGGTGGAGGCTGTGGGTATGGATTGTAGTGTGTGTTGGGATGGTGTGATAGGTTGTATGGTTCTGAGAATAGTTGTGTGTGTGCTTGCCCTTGCTGTTCTGTTCTGCTCTGACTGACCTCTGCTGGTTCCATCCTTGTCTCTTTTCCTAGCTCCTTTCGCTTTTTTGTCCTCTCCCTCAGCTGCTGTCGTTCTGATTTTGTTCTGTCTCTGTCTAGGAACACCCTCTTGTACTCTTCCGAGTATTTCAATCGTGGTTTCTCTTGGAGGATCCTGTTCCGCACTGTTTCCGTCCTGAGAATCAGCTTGATTGGTCGGTTTCTCCCCTTCGAGTACCCCCCTATTCTCTGAAAATTTACAATCTCGTCCATCTCTTCACCTATTTCCGTGATGATTTTCTCAATCTCCTTTCTTTCTTCCTGCTGCCTTTCAGTGTGTGTCCTTTCCTCTCTCTCCTGAAGCCCATGGATAAACACTGATTTTGCCCTTTCCTCCTCCCATTGCCTCACCCTCTGTGACTCTGGATCCTGCCTGTATGTGGTCAGTTTCTCCCTTGATTTTTCCAGTGGCTCTTGATAGCATGGTTGTGCCTCAGCATTCGACCTATCACCCTCTCCATCTGCAACCAGCTGTTCTTCCCTTTCACTCCTTGGTCCTCCTTGGCAGGCTGATATGACCTTAGCATAATTCATAATTCCTTCCTTCCTGTTCGGCCTCGCAGCTTCATATGCTGTGTCTTCTCTGGTCACTGCCCCTGTAACTCGCTTCAGCCTATTTATCTCAACTTCTAGGACCCTTATCTTGGCTACTGCAGTTTCGACTTGTGCCTCCCAATTCTTTGTGTGTATGTGTTTGTGTGTGTGTGTGTGTGTGTGTGTGTGTGTGTACTCACCTATTTGTACTCACCTATTTGTGGTTGCAGGGGTCGAGTCACAGCTCCTGGCCCCGCCTCTTCGCTGATTGCTACTAGGTCCTCTCTCTCCCTGCCCCATGAGCTCTATCATACCTCGCCTTAAAACTATGTATGGTTCCTGCCTCCACCACATCACTTTCTAGGCTATTCCATGGCCTGACTACTCTATGACTGAAGAAATACTTCCTAACATCCCTTTGATTCATCTGAGTCTTCAACTTCCAATTGTGACCTCTTGTGTCTGTGTCCCATCTCTGGAACATCCCGTCTTTGTCCACCTCGTCTATTCCGCGCAGTATTTTATATGTCGTTATCATGTCTCCCCTGACCCTCCTGGCCTCCAGTGTCGTCAGGCCGATTTCCCTCAACCTTTCTTCATAGGACAATCCCCGTAGCTCTGGGACTAGTCTTGTTGCAAACCTTTGCACTTTCTCTAATTTCTTGACGTGCTTGACTAGGTGTGGATTCCAAACTGGTGCTGCATACTCCAGTATGGGCCTGACGTAGATGGTGTACAGAGTCTTAAACGAATCCTTACTGAGGTATCGGAACGCTATCCGTAGGTTTGCCAGGCGCCCGTATGCTGCAGCAGTTATCTGATTGATGTGCGCCTCAGGAGATATGCTCGGTGTTATACTCACCCCCAGATCTTTTTCCTTGAGTGAGGTTTGCAGTCTTTGGCCATCTAAACTATATTGTGTCTGCGGTCTTCTTTGCCCTTCCCCAATCTTCATGACTTTGCATTTGGCAGGGTTAAATTCAAGGAGCCAGTTGCTGGACCAGGCTTGTAGCCTGTCCAGATCTCTTTGTAGTCCTGCCTGATCCTCGTCCGATTCGATTCTTCTCATTAACTTCACATCGTCTGCAAACAAGGACACTTCTGAGTCTATCCCTTCCGTTATGTCGTTCACGTATACCAAGAACAGCACAGGTCCTAGGACTGACCCCTGTGGAACCCCGCTTGTCACAGGCGCCCACTCTGACACCTCGTCGCGTACCATGACTCGTTGTTGCCTCCCTGTCAGATATTCTCTGATCCATTGCAGTGCCTTTCCTGTTATGTGTGCCTGGTCCTCTAGCTTTTGCAGTAACCTCTTGTGAGGAACTGTGTCGAAAGCCTTCTTGCAGTCCAAAAATACGCAGTCGATCCACCCCTCTCTCTCTTGTCTTACTTCTGTCACCTTGTCATAAAACTCTAGTAGGTTTGTGACACAGGATTTTCCTTCCCTGAAACCGTGCTGGTTGTCAATTATACACTTGTTTCTTTCCAGGTGCCCCACCACTCTCCTCCTGATGATCTTCTCCATGACCTTGCATACTATACACGTTAGTGATACAGGTCTGTAGTTTAGTGCCTCATGTCTGTCTCCCTTTTTAAAAATTGGGACTACATTTGCCATTTTCCATACCTCAGGGAGTTGCCCAGTTTCAAATGATGTGTTGAAGATCTTTGTTAATGGCTCACACAATATCTCTGCTCCCTCTTTAAGGACCCATGGAGAGATGTTGTCTGGTCCCACCGCCTTTGAGGTGTCAAGTTCGCATAGCAGCTTCTTCACCTCCTCCTTGGTTATATGTACCTCATCCAGCACTTGCTGGTGTGCCCCCCTGTTCTGATTTCTTGGAGTCCTACTGGTTTCCACTGTAAATACCTCTTTAAATCTTGTGTTGAGCTCCTGACATACCTCTCGGTCGTTTCTTGTGAATTCCCCATCACCCTTCCTCAGTCTGATTACCTGGTCCTTGACTGTTGTTTTCCTCCTGATGTGGCTGTACAACAGCTTCGGGTCAGTCTTTACTTTTGATGCTATGTCATTTTCATATTGTCTCTGAGCCTCCCTTCTTATCTGTGCATATTCGTTTCTGGCTCTTCGGCTGATTTCTTTATTTTCCTGAGTTCTCTGTCTTCTGTACCTTTTCCATTCTCTAGTACACCTAGTTTTTGCCTCCCTACACCTTTGGGTGAACCAAGGACTCGTTCTGTTCTTCCCATTATTTCTGTTTCCCTTGGGAACAAACCTCTCCTCTGCCTCCTTGCATTTTGTTGCTACATAGTCCATCATTTCTTGTACTGGTTTTCCTGTCAGTTCCCTCTCCCACTGAATGTCTTGAAGGAAGTTCCTCATGCCTGAGTAGTTCCCCCTTTTGTAGTTTGGTTTTTCCCAGCCTATTCCTGCTACTCTCTCCACTTGGAGCTCAACTATGTAGTCGAAGCACAGAACCACATGATCACTAGCTCCCAGGGGCCTTTCATACATGATACCCTCGATGTCCGAACTACTCATGGTGAATACAAGGTCCAACCTTGCTGGTTCATCCTCTCCTCTCTCTCTGGTAGTGTCTCTAACATGTTGATGCATGAGGTTCTCCAGTACCACATCCATCATCTTGGCTCTCCATGTTTCGGGACCCCCATGGGGCTCCAGGTTTTCCCAGTCAATCTCCTTGTGATTGAAATCACCCATAACTAGTAACTTTGCTCCCCCCATGTGTGCTCTCCTGGCCCCCTCGGTGTGTGTGTGTGTGTGTGTGTGTGTGTGTGTGTGTGTGTGTGTGTGTGTGTGTGTGTGTGTGTGTGTGTGTGTGTGTGTGTGTGTGTGTACTCACCTAGTTGTATTTACCTAGTTGAGGTTGCAGGGGTCGAATCCTAGCTCCTGGCCCAACCTCTTCACTGGCCGCTACTTGGTCACTCTCCCTGAAACGTGTGGTTCATCATACCTCTGCTTAAAGCTATGTATGGATCCTGCCTCCACTACATAGCTTCCCAAACTATTCCACTTCCTCACTAGTCTGTGGCTGAAGAAATACTTCCTAACATCCCTGTGATTCATCTGTGTCTTCAACTTCCAACTGTGTCCCCTTGTTACTGTGTCCCATCTCTGGAACATCCTGTCTTTGTCCACCTTGTCAATTCCTCTCAGTATTTTGTATGTCGTTATCATGTCCCCCCTATCTCTCCTGTCCTCCAGTGTCGTCAGGTTGATTTCCCTTAACCTCTCCTCGTAGGACATACCTCTTAGCTCTGGGACTAGTCTTGTTGCAAACCTTTGCACTTTCTCTAGTTTCTTTACGTGCTTGGCTAGGTGTGGGTTCCAAACTGGTGCCGCATACTCCAATATGGGCCTAACGTACACGGTGTACAGGGTCCTGAACGATTCCTTATTAAGATGTCGGAATGCTGTTCTGAGGTTTGCTAGGCGCCCATATGCTGCAGCAGTTATTTGGTTGATGTGCGCTTCAGGAGATGTGCCTGGTGTTATACTCACCCCAAGATCTTTTTCCTTGAGTGAGGTTTGTAGTCTCTGGCCCCCTAGACTGTACTCCGTCTGCGGTCTTCTTTGCCCTTCCCCAATCTTCATGACTTTGCACTTGGTGGGGTTGAACTCCAGGAGCCAATTGCTGGACCAGGTCTGCAGCCTGTCCAGATCCCTTTGTAGTTCTGCCTGGTCTTCGATCGAATGAATTCTTCTCATCAACTTCACGTCATCTGCAAACAGGGACACTTCGGAGTCTATTCCTTCCGTCATGTCGTTCACAAATACCAGAAACAGCACTGGTCCTAGGACTGACCCCTGTGGGACCCCGCTGGTCACAGGTGCCCACTCTGACACCTCGCCACGTACCATGACTCGCTGCTGTCTTCCTGACAAGTATTCCCTGATCCATTGTAGTGCCTTCCCTGTTATCCCTGCTTGGTCCTCCAGTTTTTGCACTAATCTCTTGTATGGAACTGTCAAACCCCTTCTTGCAGTCCAAGAAAATGCAATCCATCCACCCCTCTCTCTCTTGTCTTTCTGCTGTCACTACCGGGGATCATACGAGTTATTTTGCAGTTATTATTACCTCAGGTAGTGACACAGGTGTTCTTCCTCCTGTCCCTCGTTACAGTTGTTTCTTCTGTGTCTTGTTAAATGAATAGTTCTCATCAGTGAGGAATTTTGTTGGTCAGTTCAGTAACAGCCTCGTTAGTCGTATTTTGTTCCACTGCAGCCTCGTTAGTCATATTTTGTTCCACTGCAGGCTCGTTAGTCGTATTTTGTTCCACTACAGCCTCGTTAGTCGTATTTTGTTCCACCACAGCCTCGTTAGTCGTATTTTGTTCCACTACAGCCTCGTTAGTCGTATTTTGTTCCACTACAGCCTCGTTAGTCGTATTTTGTTCCACTACAGCCTCGTTAGCCATCTTTTGTTGTACTACAGCCTCGTTAGTCATCTTTTGTTGCGCTACAGCCTCGTTAGTCATCTTTTGTTGGACTTCAGCCTCGTTAGTCATCTTTTGTTGCACTACGGCCTCGTTAGTCATCTTTTGTTGGACTTCAGCCTCGTTAGTCGTATTTTGTTGGACATCAGCCTCGTTAGTTATCTTTTGTTGGACTTCAGCCTCGTTAGTCATCTTTTGTTGGACTTCAGCCTCGTTAGTCGTATTTTGTTGGACTTCAGCCTCGTTAGTCGTATTTTGTTGGACTACAGCCTCGTTAGTCGTATTTTGTTCCACTACAGCCTCGTTAGTCGTATTTTGTTACACTACAGCCTCGTTAGTCATCTTTTGTTGCACTACAGCCTCGTTAGTCGTATTTTGTTACACTACAGCCTCGTTAGTCATATTTTGTTGCACTACAGCCTCGTTAGTCGTATTTTGTTCCACTACAGCCTCGTTAGTCGTATTTTGTTCCACTACAGCCTCGTTAGTCGTATTTTGTTCCACTACAGCCTCGTTAGTCGTATTTTGTTCCACTACAGCCTCGTTAGTCGTATTTTGTTACACT
Organism: Cherax quadricarinatus; assembly: GCF_038502225.1. NCBI lineage: Eukaryota > Metazoa > Arthropoda > Malacostraca > Decapoda > Parastacidae > Cherax > Cherax quadricarinatus. The sequence continues at coordinate 20,810 of NW_027196924.1, read as the reverse complement.
ACAGCCTCGTTAGTCGTATTTTGTTACACTACAGCCTCGTTAGTCGTATTTTGTTACACTACAGCCTCGTTAGTCGTATTTTGTTCCACTACAGCCTCGTTAGTCGTATTTTGTTCCACTACAGCCTCGTTAGTCGTATTTTGTTCCACTACAGCCTCGTTAGTCGTATTTTGTTACACTACAGCCTCGTTAGTCGTATTTTGTTACACTACAGCCTCGTTAGTCGTATTTTGTTACACTACAGCCTCGTTAGTCGTATTTTGTTACACTACAGCCTCGTTAGTCGTATTTTGTTACACTACAGCCTCGTTAGTCGTATTTTGTTACACTACAGCCTCGTTAGTCGTATTTTGTTACACTACAGCCTCGTTAGTCGTATTTTGTTACACTACAGCCTCGTTAGTCGTATTTTGTTACACTACAGCCTCGTTAGTCGTATTTTGTTACACTACAGCCTCGTTAGTCGTATTTTGTTACACTACAGCCTCGTTAGTCGTATTTTGTTACACTACAGCCTCGTTAGTCGTATTTTGTTCCACTACAGCCTCGTTAGTCGTATTTTGTTCCACTACAGCCTCGTTAGTCGTATTTTGTTCCAATACAGCCTCGTTAGTCGTATTTTGTTACACTACAGCCTCGTTAGTCGTATTTTGTTCCACTACAGCCTCGTTAGTCGTATTTTGTTACACTACAGCCTCGTTAGTCGTATTTTGTTGGACTACAGCCTCGTTAATGCTCAGTAACAGGTTGTATTATAACAAATAAATTCCTCAAATAAGTTATCAAAATCTTAATTTTATCAGATTCTCATCTTCACTTAAACAACACAAGTGAATCAATGTGTTGTTGGCCAGGGCTGCTGCAGGCTGTTTATATGTACTACAATTATTATATTTATTCCTTGTTCCTTGTAATTATTATATTCATTGTTCCTTGTTTTGAATTCCAGAGATGCTGCTTTCTGCAGTGTGTTGTGGTATTGTATTTCTGTTTCTTGTTGTATCTTAGAGCAGTATTGACACACCACTTCTGTCTTAATTGTTCCTCCTACAATTCTTTGATATTCTATTCTAGTTTGGTTTTATTTATAGGATCCCTTACCTCTAATATTTTCGAGATTCTTCCCATCCATGAGGACGTAAGTCACAATATTGTGGCTGCAACGATTCGGAACTAAACCGCAAATTAGAGACGAACATTGGCAGACATTTCCTTCAGTCCTGAGTTATTATCACGCCACGAAAGTCATAGAGAAACATCGTCTAATTTTGGGATAAATTGCAGCCACTCATCTATACGTCTATATAATATATTATAGGTAGATAGAGTCTACTTCTAGTGTGAATTGTGGGGACTCATAGCCTTGAATAAGATACAAAAATACTTCGAGATAAAATTATTGGATTTCTCTGTGGGGCCGTACAAACATTCCACGTCTCCTGCCACCCCGTCTGTTATAAATGGATAAAAAGGTATACTTATTCTGTAATGTGGTACACAAAGTTTGAAGGAATCATTTATGAATATGTCTGTATGTGGCATATGTGGGTTTTCTCTCTGGTGGGGTGATGAAAGAGTGTTGGCACAGGGTGAGTGGGTGGTGCATCATATTTTGTGTTCACATTCCCTGGTGGTGGTGGGTCAGCACGCTCGTGTATTGTATACCCTCACAACTAGAGCACCAGTGGAGGCCTCCTTCTTCTTCCCCAGCAAAAGAGGCACATATGATCCACGTCCTTTACGGTCGACACCCGCGAGGCTGGCAACTAGGTTCTCAGACTTAGAAGCAGCCAGAGTGCGTTGCATTGATGCCTTGCCAAGTCTCTCGCAGCTTCACTGGAAGACCTTGCCCGCAGCGGTGAAGTTCACTAGGGGGTCAGAGGGGCCACCAGGGCAGTGAGCAGTGCCACCATGAAAGGGGTGGTGCTACCAGGGGGAGGAACTTACAAGGGAGGCACTGCATGAGGCCGTGTACTTGTGGGCCGCTGCGTGGGGCCCTGCATTAATGGGCCGCTGCACGGGGCCATGCACTAATGGGCCGCTTCATGGGGCCTTACAGTAGCAGGTCAGGGGTGCGAGTGGGGGGGGCTGCGGAAGTGGTATGCACTTAGAAGGAACTTAAGTGTAAGCCCCGCTAAAGTGGCCATCAGAGGTCGTGACTCAACACTTGTGAAATAGAGAAACACTCGATCGCCTCACTTATAGCCGGAACTTGACTCATATCGCCCTGCATCTCTGAAAATTGTGTGGAATTATTTTTAAAAAGTTTGCTGGAGAAACTGTTCCAAGGCTGATGTGGTAGTTCGTTTGACGTTAGTCAGGCTGGACCTGGTGAAGCTAGTGTCCTTCAGTACATTAGTCAGGCTGGACCTGGTGAAGCTAGTGTCCTTCAGTACATTAGTCAGGCTGGACCTGGTGAAGCTAGTGTCCTTCAGTACATTAGTCAGGGTGGACCTGGTGAAGCTAGTGTCCTTCAGTACATTAGTCAGGCTGGACCTGGTGAAGCTAGTGTCCTTCAGTACATTAGTCAGGCTGGACCTGGTGAAGCTAGTGTCCTTCAGTACATTAGTCAGGCTGGACCTGGTGAAGCTAGTGTCCTTCAGTACATTAGTCAGGGTGGACCTGGTGAAGCTAGTGTCCTTCAGTACATTAGTCAGGGTGGACCTGGTGAAGCTAGTGTCCTTCAGTACATTAGTCAGGCTGGACCTGGAGAAGCAACTGTCCTTCAGTACATTAGTCAGGCTGGACCTGGTGAAGCTAGTGTCCTTCAGTACATTAGTCAGGCTGGACCTGGTGAAGCTAGTGTCCTTCAGTACATTAGTCAGGGTGGACCTGGTGAAGCTAGTGTCCTTCAGTACATTAGTCAGGTTGGACCTGGTGAAGCTAGTGTCCTTCAGTACATTAGTCAGGATGGACCTGGTGAAGCTAGTGTCCTTCAGTACATTAGTCAGGCTGGACCTGGTGAAGCTAGTGTCCTTCAGTACATTAGTCAGGCTGGACCTGGTGAAGCTAGTGTCCTTCAGTACATTAGTCAGGCTGGACCTGGTGAAGCTAGTGTCCTTCAGTACATTAGTCAGGATGGACCTGGTGAAGCTAGTGTCCTTCAGTACATTAGTCAGGCTGGACCTGGTGAAGCTAGTGTCCTTCAGTACATTAGTCAGGATGGACCTGGTGAAGCTAGTGTCCTTCAGTACATTAGTCAGGGTGGACCTGGTGAAGCTAGTGTCCTTCAGTACATTAGTCAGGCTGGACCTGGTGAAGCTAGTGTCCTTCAGTACATTAGTCAGGCTGGACCTGGTGAAGCTAGTGTCCTTCAGTACATTAGTCAGGCTGGACCTGGTGAAGCTAGTGTCCTTCAGTACATTAGTCAGGCTGGACCTGGTGAAGCTAGTGTCCTTCAGTACATTAGTCAGGATGGACCTGGTGAAGCAACTGTCCTTCAGTACATTAGTCAGGCTGGACCTGGTGAAGCTAGTGTCCTTCAGTACATTAGTCAGGATGGACCTGGTGAAGCTAGTGTCCTTCAGTACATTAGTCAGGATGGACCTGGTGAAGCTAGTGTCCTTCAGTACATTAGTCAGGATGGACCTGGTGAAGCTAGTGTCCTTCAGTACATTAGTCAGGCTGGACCTGGTGAAGCTAGTGTCCTTCAGTACATTAGTCAGGATGGACCTGGTGAAGCTAGTGTCCTTCAGTACATTAGTCAGGATGGACCTGGTGAAGCTAGTGTCCTTCAGTACATTAGTCAGGATGGACCTGGTGAAGCTAGTGTCCTTCAGTACATTAGTCAGGATGGACCTGGTGAAGCTAGTGTCCTTCAGTACATTAGTCAGGGTGGACCTGGTGAAGCTAGTGTCCTTCAGTACATTAGTCAGGGTGGACCTGGTGAAGCTAGTGTCCTTCAGTACATTAGTCAGGGTGGACCTGGTGAAGCTAGTGTCCTTCAGTACATTAGTCAGGATGGACCTGGTGAAGCTAGTGTCCTTCAGTACATTAGTCAGGATGGACCTGGTGAAGCTAGTGTCCTTCAGTACATTAGTCAGGCTGGACCTGGTGAAGCTAGTGTCCTTCAGTACATTAGTCAGGATGGACCTGGTGAAGCTAGTGTCCTTCAGTACATTAGTCAGGCTGGACCTGGTGAAGCTAGTGTCCTTCAGTACATTAGTCAGGCTGGACCTGGTGAAGCTAGTGTCCTTCAGTACATTAGTCAGGCTGGACCTGGTGAAGCTAGTGTCCTTCAGTACATTAGTCAGGATGGACCTGGTGAAGCTAGTGTCCTTCAGTACATTAGTCAGGCTGGACCTGGTGAAGCTAGTGTCCTTCAGTACATTAGTCAGGCTGGACCTGGTGAAGCTAGTGTCCTTCAGTACATTAGTCAGGCTGGACCTGGTGAAGCTAGTGTCCTTCAGTACATTAGTCAGGATGGACCTGGTGAAGCTAGTGTCCTTCAGTACATTAGTCAGGATGGACCTGGTGAAGCTAGTGTCCTTCAGTACATTAGTCAGGATGGACCTGGTGAAGCTAGTGTCCTTCAGTACATTAGTCAGGCTGGACCTAGTGAAGCTAGTGTCCTTCAGTACATTAGTCAGGCTGGACCTGGTGAAGCAACTGTCCTTCAGTACATTAGTCAGGATGGACCTGGTGAAGCTAGTGTCCTTCAGTACATTAGTCAGGCTGGACCTGGTGAAGCTAGTGTCCTTCAGTACATTAGTCAGGATGGACCTGGTGAAGCTAGTGTCCTTCAGTACATTAGTCAGGCTGGACCTGGTGAAGCTAGTGTCCTTCAGTACATTAGTCAGGATGGACCTGGTGAAGCTAGTGTCCTTCAGTACATTAGTCAGGCTGGACCTGGTGAAGCTAGTGTCCTTCAGTACATTAGTCAGGATGGACCTGGTGAAGCTAGTGTCCTTCAGTACATTAGTCAGGCTGGACCTGGTGAAGCTAGTGTCCTTCAGTACATTAGTCAGGCTGGACCTGGTGAAGCTAGTGTCCTTCAGTACATTAGTCAGGCTGGACCTGGTGAAGCTAGTGTCCTTCAGTACATTAGTCAGGCTGGACCTGGTGAAGCTAGTGTCCTTCAGTACATTAGTCAGGATGGACCTGGTGAAGCTAGTGTCCTTCAGTACATTAGTCAGGGTGGACCTGGTGAAGCTAGTGTCCTTCAGTACATTAGTCAGGATGGACCTGGTGAAGCTAGTGTCCTTCAGTACATTAGTCAGGCTGGACCTGGTGAAGCTAGTGTCCTTCAGTATATTAGTCAGGCTGGACCTGGTGAAGCTAGTGTCCTTCAGTACATTAGTCAGGCTGGACCTGGTGAAGCTAGTGTCCTTCAGTATATTAGTCAGGCTGGACCTGGTGAAGCTAGTGTCCTTCAGTACATTAGTCAGGATGGACCTGGTGAAGCTAGTGTCCTTCAGTACATTAGTCAGGATGGACCTGGTGAAGCTAGTGTCCTTCAGTACATTAGTCAGGCTGGACCTAGTGAAGCTAGTGTCCTTCAGTACATTAGTCAGGATGGACCTGGTGAAGCTAGTGTCCTTCAGTATATTAGTCAGGATGGACCTGGTGAAGCTAGTGTCCTTCAGTACATTAGTCAGGCTGGACCTAGTGAAGCTAGTGTCCTTCAGTACATTAGTCAGGATGGACCTGGTGAAGCTAGTGTCCTTCAGTACATTAGTCAGGATGGACCTGGTGAAGCTAGTGTCCTTCAGTACATTAGTCAGGCTGGACCTGGTGAAGCTAGTGTCCTTCAGTACATTAGTCAGGATGGACCTGGTGAAGCTAGTGTCCTTCAGTACATTAGTCAGGCTGGACCTGGTGAAGCTAGTGTCCTTCAGTACATTAGTCAGGATGGACCTGGTGAAGCTAGTGTCCTTCAGTACATTAGTCAGGATGGACCTGGTGAAGCTAGTGTCCTTCAGTACATTAGTCAGGATGGACCTGGTGAAGCTAGTGTCCTTCAGTACATTAGTCAGGATGGACCTGGTGAAGCTAGTGTCCTTCAGTACATTAGTCAGGCTGGACCTGGTGAAGCTAGTGTCCTTCAGTACATTAGTCAGGCTGGACCTAGTGAAGCTAGTGTCCTTCAGTACATTAGTCAGGATGGACCTGGTGAAGCTAGTGTCCTTCAGTACATTAGTCAGGATGGACCTGGTGAAGCTAGTGTCCTTCAGTACATTAGTCAGGATGGACCTGGTGAAGCTAGTGTCCTTCAGTACATTAGTCAGGATGGACCTGGTGAAGCTAGTGTCCTTCAGTACATTAGTCAGGATGGACCTGGTGAAGCTAGTGTCCTTCAGTACATTAGTCAGGATGGACCTGGTGAAGCTAGTGTCCTTCAGTACATTAGTCAGGATGGACCTGGTGAAGCTAGTGTCCTTCAGTACATTAGTCAGGATGGACCTGGTGAAGCTAGTGTCCTTCAGTACATTAGTCAGGCTGGACCTGGTGAAGCTAGTGTCCTTCAGTACATTAGTCAGGATGGACCTGGTGAAGCTAGTGTCCTTCAGTACATTAGTCAGGATGGACCTGGTGAAGCTAGTGTCCTTCAGTACATTAGTCAGGATGGACCTGGTGAAGCTAGTGTCCTTCAGTACATTAGTCAGGCTGGACCTAGTGAAGCTAGTGTCCTTCAGTACATTAGTCAGGATGGACCTGGTGAAGCTAGTGTCCTTCAGTATATTAGTCAGGCTGGACCTGGTGAAGCTAGTGTCCTTCAGTACATTAGTCAGGATGGACCTGGTGAAGCTAGTGTCCTTCAGTACATTAGTCAGGATGGACCTGGTGAAGCTAGTGTCCTTCAGTACATTAGTCAGGATGGACCTGGTGAAGCTAGTGTCCTTCAGTACATTAGTCAGGATGGACCTGGTGAAGCTAGTGTCCTTCAGTACATTAGTCAGGATGGACCTGGTGAAGCAACTGTCCTTCAGTACATTAGTCAGGCTGGACCTGGTGAAGCTAGTGTCCTTCAGTACATTAGTCAGGGTGGACCTGGTGAAGCTAGTGTCCTTCAGTATATTAGTCAGGCTGGACCTGGTGAAGCTAGTGTCCTTCAGTATATTAGTCAGGCTGGACCTGGTGAAGCTAGTGTCCTTCAGTACATTAGTCAGGATGGACCTGGTGAAGCTAGTGTCCTTCAGTACATTAGTCAGGATGGACCTGGTGAAGCTAGTGTCCTTCAGTACATTAGTCAGGCTGGACCTAGTGAAGCTAGTGTCCTTCAGTACATTAGTCAGGATGGACCTGGTGAAGCTAGTGTCCTTCAGTATATTAGTCAGGATGGACCTGGTGAAGCTAGTGTCCTTCAGTACATTAGTCAGGCTGGACCTAGTGAAGCTAGTGTCCTTCAGTACATTAGTCAGGATGGACCTGGTGAAGCTAGTGTCCTTCAGTACATTAGTCAGGATGGACCTGGTGAAGCTAGTGTCCTTCAGTACATTAGTCAGGCTGGACCTAGTGAAGCTAGTGTCCTTCAGTACATTAGTCAGGATGGACCTGGTGAAGCTAGTGTCCTTCAGTACATTAGTCAGGATGGACCTGGTGAAGCAACTGTCCTTCAGTACATTAGTCAGGCTGGACCTGGTGAAGCTAGTGTCCTTCAGTACATTAGTCAGGATGGACCTGGTGAAGCTAGTGTCCTTCAGTACATTAGTCAGGATGGACCTGGTGAAGCTAGTGTCCTTCAGTACATTAGTCAGGCTGGACCTGGTGAAGCTAGTGTCCTTCAGTACATTAGTCAGGATGGACCTGGTGAAGCTAGTGTCCTTCAGTACATTAGTCAGGCTGGACCTGGTGAAGCTAGTGTCCTTCAGTACATTAGTCAGGATGGACCTGGTGAAGCTAGTGTCCTTCAGTACATTAGTCAGGATGGACCTGGTGAAGCTAGTGTCCTTCAGTACATTAGTCAGGGTGGACCTGGTGAAGCTAGTGTCCTTCAGTACATTAGTCAGGATGGACCTGGTGAAGCTAGTGTCCTTCAGTACATTAGTCAGGCTGGACCTGGTGAAGCAACTGTCCTTCAGTACATTAGTCAGGCTGGACCTGGTGAAGCAACTGTCCTTCAGTACATTAGTCAGGATGGACCTGGTGAAGCTAGTGTCCTTCAGTACATTAGTCAGGCTGGACCTGGTGAAGCTAGTGTCCTTCAGTACATTAGTCAGGCTGGACCTGGTGAAGCTAGTGTCCTTCAGTACATTAGTCAGGATGGACCTGGTGAAGCTAGTGTCCTTCAGTACATTAGTCAGGATGGACCTGGTGAAGCTAGTGTCCTTCAGTACATTAGTCAGGATGGACCTGGTGAAGCTAGTGTCCTTCAGTACATTAGTCAGGCTGGACCTGGTGAAGCTAGTGTCCTTCAGTACATTAGTCAGGATGGACCTGGTGAAGCTAGTGTCCTTCAGTACATTAGTCAGGATGGACCTGGTGAAGCTAGTGTCCTTCAGTACATTAGTCAGGCTGGACCTGGTGAAGCTAGTGTCCTTCAGTACATTAGTCAGGGTGGACCTGGTGAAGCTAGTGTCCTTCAGTACATTAGTCAGGATGGACCTGGTGAAGCTAGTGTCCTTCAGTACATTAGTCAGGATGGACCTGGTGAAGCTAGTGTCCTTCAGTACATTAGTCAGGCTGGACCTGGTGAAGCTAGTGTCCTTCAGTACATTAGTCAGGATGGACCTGGTGAAGCTAGTGTCCTTCAGTACATTAGTCAGGCTGGACCTGGTGAAGCTAGTGTCCTTCAGTACATTAGTCAGGATGGACCTGGTGAAGCTAGTGTCCTTCAGTACATTAGTCAGGATGGACCTGGTGAAGCTAGTGTCCTTCAGTACATTAGTCAGGATGGACCTGGTGAAGCTAGTGTCCTTCAGTACATTAGTCAGGCTGGACCTGGTGAAGCTAGTGTCCTTCAGTACATTAGTCAGGATGGACCTGGTGAAGCTAGTGTCCTTCAGTACATTAGTCAGGATGGACCTGGTGAAGCTAGTGTCCTTCAGTACATTAGTCAGGCTGGACCTGGTGAAGCTAGTGTCCTTCAGTACATTAGTCAGGGTGGACCTGGTGAAGCTAGTGTCCTTCAGTACATTAGTCAGGATGGACCTGGTGAAGCTAGTGTCCTTCAGTACATTAGTCAGGATGGACCTGGTGAAGCTAGTGTCCTTCAGTACATTAGTCAGGATGGACCTGGTGAAGCTAGTGTCCTTCAGTACATTAGTCAGGATGGACCTGGTGAAGCTAGTGTCCTTCAGTACATCAGTCAGGCTGGACCTGGTGAAGCTAGTGTCGTACACAACCTTAGTGTAGGTTCTGCAGGTGACAACGACCTCAGAAGTAATGTATCACAAGACGGTACTAATTTTCGGTCACACAAGAGTGAAACGGAAGCATGTTAAATGCTGCACATCATCACAGTAGTGCTGATCTGTTCTGATTGTCTCCTGAACAAACATCCTGGAGCTGGTCCTCTCTGTTAGGTCTCAGACCTAACAGACTCATTACCTTATAATGGTTAATACTGACCACTGACAAGTCTTCATTACACTACAGTTATCCCCACACACACACACACACACACACACACACACACACACACACACACACACACACACACACACACACACACACACACACACACACACACACATATATATATATATATATATATATATATATATATATATATATATATACATATACATATATAAACATATATATATATATATATACATACATACATACATACATACATACATACATACATACATACCTGGAATTTACCTGGAGAGAGTTCCGGGGGTCAACGCCCCCGCGGCCCGGTCCGTGGCCAGGCCTCCTGGTGGATCAGAGCCTGATCAACCAGGCTGTTGCTGCTGGCTGCACGCAAACCAACGTACGAGGCACAGCCCGGCTGGTCAGGAACCGACTTTAGGTGCTTGTCCAGTGCCAGCTTGAAGACTGCCAGGGGTCTGTTGGTAATCCCCCTTATGTATGCTGGGAGGCAGTTGAACAGTCTCGGGCCCCTGACACTTATTGTATGGTCTCTTAACGTGCTAGTGACACCCCTGCTTTTCATTGGGGGGATGTTGCATCGCCTGCCAAGTCTTTTGCTTTCGTAGTGAGTGATTTTCGTGTGCAAGTTCGGTACTAGTCCCTCTAGGATTTTCCAGGTGTATATAATCATGTATCTCTCCCGCCTGCGTTCCAGGGAATACAGGTTCAAGAACCTCAAGCGCTCCCAGTAATTGAGGTGTTTTATCTCCGTTATGCGCGCCGTGAAGGTTCTCTGTACATTTTCTAGGTCAGCAATTTCACCTGCCTTGAAAGGTGCTGTTAGTGTGCAGCAATATTCCAGCCTAGATAGAACAAGTGACCTGAAGAGTGTCATCATGGGCTTGGCCTCCCTAGTTTTGAAGGTTCTCATTATCCATCCTGTCATTTTTCTAGCAGATGCGATTGATACAATGTTATGGTCCTTGAAGGTGAGATCCTCCGACATGATCACTCCCAGGTCGGTGGTTCCACTCCAGGAATGACTGGATTTGGTGTACAATTTCTGCCATTTCCTGCCAGTTTTTTTTCCTTCCTGGCACTAAAAAACCTCTCCCTCTTGAGTGGCTGTGGCTACCCAGGTTTTCCCATGGCCTGGATGTTTTGTATCTTTTTGTACCCTTTAGATGGTGTGCCTGGCAATTTAAGTTATAGCACAGTCTTTCCTGTACTGAAGAGGTACACATTTCAGGGTGAAAAAGCTTACAGGAAGGGAGTTTGCATTTTCCTGTTGTCATATGGACATGGCATTTTCTAGGGTGGTCATAGTTGCACGTCCCGTCTGTTTTTCCAGATTTCCCATGTCTACAGATACCAAGTGCATAGTATGTGCACAGGCTTGGTTTCCGTTTGCCTTGGGTTTCTGTGACTGTATTCCCTGTTGGTGCATGTTTCCCTGTCTTATTCCTATCCTCCCTAGCACCAACAATGGAGCTCCCACCAGTTGTTTTTGGTAATATATCCTCACTATAGCTAGTGGAGTCCTCTTGTTTGCTATTTCCTGTGGTATTTCTAGTTTGCAATATTGGTTTTATCTTATCTTTGACTACACTTGTTTCCCCACTACGGCTCCTGTCCCCTATGAGGTCATTTATATCTATTCCTTCCTGCGTATAATTCCCGACTACCTGGACAAAATCTCCAGCTTCACCATTACTGTCTCCCAGGACAGCATCTCCAGCTTCCCCATTACTGTCTCCCAGGACAGCATCTCCAGCTTCACCATTACTGTCTCCCAGGACAGCACCTCCAGCTTCACCATTACTGTCTCCCAGGACAGCACCTCCAGCTTCACCATTACTGTCTCCCAGGACAGCACTATCAGCCCCACATTTACTGACTACCAGGACATCACCTCCAGCCTTACAGTTTCTGACTACATGGCCAGTATCAAGGGCAGTACCATTCAGCCCAGACTTTTTATGTTCCCATCTGTTGTAGAAAGCTTCCAGGTTGTCTATGAAAGCAGCTTTGATGTTATCCTCTTTTAATACCCTTGTGATTTTAGTCCACAGATTTTCCTCATTTGGGCATACCCAAAAACACTTCCCTGTTTTAATACTGCTTGTAGCTAGTTCTTGGATATCTGCACAAGGGGCGTGACACCAATTTCCACAAAAAATGACAATTTATCCATGTGGAAGCCCGTTTGTTTGATTGACTGCAGACTATACAGAGCTTCATAATGATTTGAGTGGTTGATTTACTGTAATTCTACTAGCAACCTCTTGAATATTCTATTAATAACCTCCTTAAATGAAGCTCTAGCTATTTGTATTTCTATTTCTAACTGATTGGACAGCTTACCGTGTACGTTCCTGATTTATATTTATTGTTTGTGTTTGATAAGGGCGCCTACAACCCCATCCGTTTACAGTCTGCTTTATTGTCCAACATACATACATACATACATACATACATACATACATACATACATACATACATACATACATACATACATACATTTACTTTTGACTGGTGGTGAGGCGAATTTTTACCTCCTACTAATGTTTTCTTTCTTGTTGACCGTCTATATTTTTCTTAATTATAAGTCCCATTGATAAGTCATAGTTTCAGCATATCAGAAATGCTCTATATAATTAGTGGCTTTATAACTACTGTATTGTTGCAAGTATTATAAGAAGTATTAGGAAATAAAACTGATTAATGTTCACTTTCTTCTTTATTAATGACCCTCGTAAAGTCGATAAGTGTTAATATAATGCAGTTAACCAGTTATATTACATAACTTTACAGTATACCTAGAGATGCTACATTAAATTTTTATGAAAAATGACCTTTGTTTTATTGTAAATACTCTTTATTCAGTTAAAAATGAACTTAGTGAATAAGCTTACTGACTGCCAGAACCTGTTTTTATGTTCTTCGGTAAGTGACAGATAAGATTTATTCGGATTTTTAACCCTGGAAGGTTAGCCACCCAGGATAACCCAATGCGTCATCGAGGACTGTCTGTCTTATTTCCATTGTGGTATTTCAATCTTGTCCCCCAGGATGCCTCCCACACCAGTCCACTAACACTCAGGTACTTACTGCTATGTGAACAGGGACAGCAGGTGTAAGGCGACTAGCACCCAGGTACCTACTTACTGCTAGTTTAATAGAGACAGCAGGTGTAGGGAAACAGCCAACGTTTCCTTACATCGTGTTGGAGATCGAACCCCGGACACTCAGTGTGTGAGCCAACCGAGCCACGGGACACCTTCTAAGCTTTGTAAAAGCCTGTTATTGTTGACTCAGGTGGATAGTTATCTGGCTTTGCTGGGTTTTACGCAAGGTGTTTCACCTGACCTAATTAAGAACATATTATTCCTATTTTCTGTTTGTAGTGAAAAGTGTGTTTCATCTTTAATTCTAGCCCAGATTTACGCTTTATCCACTCCTTTCTCGCGGGAGAAAGGAGTAGATAAAGCGTAAGCTTGAATAGTCCTTTACAACCCGGTTTTAACGGGAAGCCGGTTACTGAACTTAGGTTGGGGTATGTTGTGGAAATTTATTTGGTCCAAATAGTTCCACAGCTCAGATCCAGCATGAGCGTCTGGTCGTCTGAGCCGAGCGACCCTTAAACCCTCCCAAACAAGCAAGGCATTCTCTGGTTGGCGGTTGGTAAGCTTATTTAATTTATAGATTTACTCTTCAGGGAAGGAGTAGGTAGGTTTACTGGTAATACACTAATATTAGGTTTACTAAGGCATCTGTAGATAATGATAGAGTAGACCTAAGACCTTAACATAGGTAGTAATAGGCCGATAATGTAGGCAAACATTAGGATAAGTTAGCTAGGGAGAACTGGCAGCCCTAGCTTGAATGGCGGGGCGCAGGTCACAAAGACAGAATAGCGTCCTTCTTACGATAGACTTCGACTGGACAAGACGTGCCGTGAACATCAGGCGGCGCCCCCACGTGTCTTCACATCTGAGACCTGGGGAAATCTGGTAGAGACACCTCGATGTACCGTAGATGATCTCCTCCATCAGCCCATACAGTAAGACGAGATATTCACCTTTTCCCGTAGGATCTGGCCAGTGACTTAGGAGATTGTGAGTTGAGTTAACTGAGGGCTCGGCGTGCTACAGAGAGAGTATGCCCAGTAAGTACCAGCGTCTCAGAGTCGTCTGAAGCTAGCGTCTGAGTCTGCATAGTTATACTAGGGGATACATACCCTCTTGGATATAGGAATTTCTGAGGTGCAGGCAGGACACTAATAACGATTGAATATTGCAGGAATTAATGCTCCCGGTTGCACGTGGTTCCCAAGGGGAAGTCCAAGGGGGCTAAAGCTAGGCTTAGGAAGTTGAAGATCAGGATATATGCTGCAACACCAAGTAAGTTAGTCCTTTATACGTGCATGCAGGCGAGGTTTCTTGCAATACCAATCATTTGTGAAAAAAATCTGTCCTATAAGCCACTTGTGAGGCTGAGGTACCCATCTCAGAGCTCGGTGTCAACAGAGTTTGCCAGGGTAGGCGACTCACTTGGAGGCAGCCCAGACAAATTTTCACAAAAGTGGTCCTTCGAAAACCGGATGTGGAATAGCTAGGTTAAGCTATCATAGCTAGGCCACAGTTAGGAACCAGTTTTACAGAGTTAGGTTAAGCTATCATAGCTAGGCCACAGTTAGGTTAAGCTATCATAGCTAGGCTACAGTTAAGAACCAGTTTAACAAAGTTAGGTTAAGCTATCATAGCTAGGCCACAGGTTAAGCTATCATAGCTAGGCCACAGTTAGGAACCAGTTTAAAAAAGTTAGGTTTAAGTTAGCACACCTAGGTCAAAGTTACTCAGAGGCTAGGCCAAGCTGACTATACACAGAAGTTGTTATTTGCAGTAATTTACAGGCAGGCCAGGTAGGCTAGAGAAGCTTGTGAATTTAATTATTTACAGTGATTACAAGTAATCCAGAGTAGGAGACTTGTGTGTTAATTACTTACAGTGGATTTGCAAGGTAGCCACAGTTAGGCTAGGCTTGTGCAATATTTACAAAAGGTTATAGTAGCTAGGACAGATTTAACCTAGTTATTATTTACAGGGAGTTATAAAGCCAGGTTTAAGTTATAGCACACTAGCTAGGTTAGGATTTACCTTATCCAACCATCCACGCTAAACAGAGTAAGCTGGGCACAGTTAGGCCAAGCTGTTTACATACATTATTTATTTACTGTTTCACAAGTTGAATTGTTGAATTTGCTTGTGTTAACCAAGTGATTTAATTTGTACACTGCACTTTTATTGTGATTTTCATCATCTTTGATTCATGTTAATGTGGGATTTGTGAATTATACCTGAGACTAGGTTAAGTCCTGTAATTATTTGCTGGCATTGTACAGTTAAGTGCTAGATTAAGCTTTCACATCGATACACATTTTGATTGGGATTTGAGAGCTAACAGTGTACATTTTTGATTCATAGTAGAGTCAATATAACAAAGGGAATTGTTAAGCTTGTTGAGAAGCCTTAAGACTCGTTCATTCTTACCTAACACCGTGACGTGCTGTGGGGTGGACTGGGTAAAGTACAATTAGTGTCACACTCCTCATTAAACTTCGACAATGGCAGATGGGGGTTCAGGAGAGTCTGGTTCAGTGCTAACAAAATTAAAACGATCAGTAGCAGCATACAAAGGGCATCTGAACAGAACGCGTAACAGGTGCAAGGCTACTTGCCAACGCAGTAATGTAGACTGCGATGATTTGCAGAACTGCTTGAAGAGTTTGGGGGAAAAGTGGGAAGCCTATGAACAAGCATTCTCAGCATATGAGCTACAGGCTATTGAGGATGAGGAATCCCAGGGAAGTCTTCAGCAGGCTATGGACGAATTCACTAAGGATGATGTAGATTGTCATCAGGAGATGAATATGTACAAAGATAAGTTAAGTACATTAAAGGCTAGTATTCCAAGGATGGTGTTGAACACCGCAGGTACCCCAAACAACCACACACCTGTCAATATGTTGCCCAAGTTGCCCCAGCTGAATTTACCAACGTTTGACGGAACCTTAACAGAGTACATTGGTTTCTGGGATCAGTTTAGAGCCCAGATAGATGACAGAAATGATTTGTCAGATGCCGTCAAGTTGCAGTATTTGCGGTCGCAGCTCAAGGGTAAAGCCTTAGATCTGGTCCGGCACTACCCGATTACTGACGCTAATTACCAACATGCCAAAGACCAATTAGAAGACATGTTTGGCAACACTGAGGAGATAAAGGTAGCTATACTTTATCGGTTGTTGGATCTAGAGGCTTGCCGACATGACCGTCAAAGTCTAGAGAAGTTCCGTATTGAGGTTATGAGCTTGACCAATAGTTTCAGAGATTTGCATGATGAGAATGATTCAAAATGGATCCTTAGCCAGGTGATTCAGAGGAAACTGGCTAGCACGACAGTGCATGAGTTACACTTAAAACATCGGACGAATAGGTTCACGATAAACCAAATTGTTGAAGGGTTAGGGGATCTCATATCTCACCTGAGCATAGGTCAGGGGGAGAAATTACCTACCAAGGAGAAGTCGGTCGACTTCCCCAGACATTCGAGAGATAGACCTAAACCACCTCCCACTAAAGTAGGCACGTATTATGCCCAGGGCGAACCCTCCACCCACAGGGCCAAGGGAGAAGCCACTAAAGCGGCCAGTATGAGACGGTGCGTGTTTTGTGATGAAGAACACGCTAGTTCAGGGTGTTCAAGCTTCACCACCTATAACCAAAGGGTTCAACGGCTAAGAGAGTTGAGACTTTGTTTCAAGTGTTGTGGAGAACATTTTGCCAGGGACTGTAACACCATGCTCAGGGAGTGTCGGGGCTGCCGGAAGGGAAAGCACCACAGTGCACTGTGTCCTAATGATGCCGGATTAGCACAAGTTAAGGAGAGCAAACCGCAAGAAAGGGCGGAGAGCAAGAACAAGTCAGAAGTAGCGATGAGTGTGGTGAGTACGGCACCGAGAATTTGTTCTGGTGAGCAGTTTCAAGGCTCGGTGGCCTTGCCCACCATAATGGCGGTGGTCGCGAACGGGAAGAAGTCTGAAACAACCCGTTTGTTCTTCGACAGTGGGGCACAGAGATCCTTCATAGCGGAGAGTCTAGCCACTAGGTTGAAGCTGGAGACAGTTGGTAAAGTTGACATGAAGGTGGAAGGGTTTGGTGGGGAAGTCCCACGCAGGTCTTATCCAGTAGTCAATGTGACGGTCAGGTTAGCCGGGCATCGACGGGAAATTTCAGCCTTGATGGTGAAGAGGCTGCCCAATATCATTACCACTAGGGGACTGGCTGCAGCAGTCAAACGTTTGAGGGAGTTGGGTGTGAAGCTAGCAGAACCAGACATTGCTACAGACAATGTTAGTAATGTAGGCATCTTGGTAGGAGGGGATTACCTAGACGAGTTCGTGTCTACGAGAAGGGTTATCAAGGAAGGTGTGGGCCTGTACAGGACTCCAGCGGGGTACATCGTAGGAGGCAGAATACCAGCTCACTTCCCTGCGACCCCGGGAAAGGAGGGCTCTGGTATTACAGCGACTGAGGCTGTACTGGTGATGCGGATTGGTGTGCACGAAGGCCTGTCAGAGGCGCAAGTTGGCATATCCGACAGTGAGCCGGTCCATAAACTATGGGACCTGGATGTAGTAGGGATTAAAGGTGACCAGCCGCCCCCCGAACACGAAGAGACGTATCGAGATTACTTGAACCATGTGCAGTTCAGGGACGGACAGTATTGGGTGCGACTCCCATGGAAACCGGGCCACCCAACGCTGCCCACTAAATCAAGGAAGACAGACTTAGGCTAAAGAGGAAGTCCTGATGGGGAAGGGAAGCTGACCAGGAGGTCTTTGCTGAGCAAAGTGCAGACTGCCTTCGATCCTTTGGGTTTGTTGACACCCATCACCATTCGAGGGAGGATGCTAGTACAACAGACCTGGGAGCTGAACCTAGGTTGGGACGACCCACTGCCAGAAACAGTCTGCCAGGAGTGGGATCTGGTTAACAAAGACCTAGCGGAATTGCACGAGTTCACATTCCCCAGGTCCATCGGGTGCACCGGGCGGGATTATGACTTGCACGTCTTCTGTGATGCCTCCTCCAGGCCTATGGGGCAGTAGCGTATTTGGTGGCCGGGGACCAAGTCAATCTGGTCACCAGTCGTGCGCGGGTGACACCCCTGAAGGATTGCTCGATCCCAAAGCTAGAGCTCACGGCGATGTTGCTGGGAGCAAGACTGGGTAAGTACGTAGAGGAGGTGTTAAGTAATCTGAGGGTGACACACACCTATGTATGGACAGACTCGGAGGTGGCCTTACAGTGGGTCCAGAATGACAGGTCTAAGCTCCCCTATGTCAGGAATCGGGTAAAGGAGATACGGGAACTACAGTCAACGTCAACAATTCTGTATGTGCCTACAGATCAAAACCCAGCCGACCTGATAAGCCGAGGGGTGACACACAGAAAGTTGAGTAAAAGCGAGCTTTGGTTCAAAGGCCCAGACTGGTTACCGGCAAGGGATTGCTGGCCAGAGCAGAAATTCGTGGAGACAATCAGCAGCATAGTACATTTTGCGGGGGAACACGACACTGAATTATTTGACCCCAGGCGCTACTCCTCGTGGAGAAAACTTATAGGAGTCACGGAAATGGTATTTCGATTCGTGAGGAAGCTGCATGACAAGGTAAGCCAAGGTCGACAGTTGTCTCTAGTGGGTCCCAGAGAATATTGGATAAGGCAGTACCAAAGGGGGAGGTTTCCAGGAGTGCTGGAAGTACTTGCGACCCGGCAGCAGGTTATGGCGTCAGGACGCGTGTCCAACGATGACGACTCAGGGAACAGCAAATTGGTTCACTCATTGGGATTGTTCCTAGATCATGCGGGGCTAATAAGATGCAGGGGAAGAATACAAAACTCTGAGCTCAGCTATGGGGCCAAACATCCCGTGCTGCTGGGAAAGGAGGGATGGGCGACAGAGCTATTGATACAAGATGCCCATCAGAGGACCTTACATGGGGGGTTTGGAGATACCCTCACCTGCCTACGTCAGAATTACTGGGTACTGAAGGGTCGAGCTGCCGTCAAAAGGGTGCTAAAGAGTTGCACGGTCTGCCGGCGGTACGATGGGAGGACCCTACCCTACCCAGGTCCACCACCGCTGCCTCAGGAGCGGGTACATAGTGACAGGCCCTTTGAGACTGTAGGAATAGACTATACTGGGGCTATCACATTGAAGAACCCAGGAGACGTTAAGGAGGGCCCTCAGAAAGTATATGTCTGCCTGTTTACCTGTGCCACTACTCGAGCGGTGCATTTGGAGTTGGCAGAAGATATGACGACAGAGACTTTCGTGAAGTTGTTCAGGAGGTTTACTGCCAGATTCTCGTGCCCGCGATTGATTATCTCGGACAATGGCACAAGCTTTAGGGCGGCCGATAAAGTTTTCAGGAATCTTAGGGACAACGGAGAAGTACGAGAACACCTGAAGAGAATAGAGTGCGAGTGGAGGTTCATAGCTCCCAGGGCACCCTGGCAAGGGGGATTCTATGAACGCATGGTGGGCACAGTCAAAAGGTGCATTCGGAAGGTCTTGCACGGCAGGAGGGTGAGCTGTGATGAACTGAGGACAGTGTTAGTTGAGATAGAGGCAAGAGTTAATAACAGGCCTCTGACCTACGTACAAAATGGGATTGACGAGCAAGAAGCTCTCACCCCCAATCACATGCTGTTTGGAAGAAGGATTGAGCCCTTCCCCGCAATTTTGAGTCAGTCTTCCAAGGAGCTGGATTATTATGGGCCAGATGGTCCCCCCATCAATGAAGAACTGCACAGGAGTCACAACAGACTGGTGAACATCCTGGACAAATGGAACCAGGTGTGGCGCAGGGATTACTTGACAACCTTGCGGGAACATTTCTATGGTGCCGACCCCGAGGCGAATAAGATGATGCTAAGTGAAGGGGACCTGGTGCTGGTAGAATCCGAGGCGCCGAGGGCATACTGGCCTCTTGGCCTGGTAGTGTCAACCCACCCAGACAAGGCTGGGCGGTTGAGAATGGTGAAAGTGAGAATGAACGGTGTCGAGACTATAAGACCCATCAACAGGCTTTTGCCTCTCGAGGTCCACACGGTGGGACCGGGACATGAGAAATCAGACCAGAGGTTGAGTGAGCTGAGCGGCCGGACGACCCGTCGAACGGCGCTCGAGTCCAGGGCCCACTGGGGGGGCCTGCGGGAGGCAGACTTGATCTAGACTTAGCGCCTACCTTCGCCGGCGGGAGGATGTGGAAATTTATTTGGTCCAAATAGTTCCACAGCTCAGATCCAGCATGGCGTCTGGTCGTGAGCCGAGCGGCCCTTAAACCCTCCCAAACAAGCAAGCATTCTCTGGTTGGCGGTTGTTGGTAAGCTTATTTAATTTATAGATTTACTCTTCAGGGAAGGAGTAGGTAGTTTACTGGTAGTACACTAATATTAGGTTTACTAAGGCATCTGTAGATAATGATAGAGTAGACCTAAGACCTTAACATAGGTAGTAATAGGCCGATAATGTAGGCAAACACTAGGATAAGTTAGCTAGGGAGAACTGGCAGCCCTAGCTTGAATGGCGGGGCGCAGGTCACAAAGACAGAATAGCGTCCTTCTTACGATAGACTTCGACTGGACAAGACGTGCCGTGAACATCAGGCGGCGCCCCCACGTGTCTTCACATCTGAGACCTGGGGAAATCTGGTAGAGACACCTCGATGTACCGTAGATGATCTCCTCCATCAGCCCATACAGTAAGACGAGATATTCACCTTTTCCCGTAGGATCTGGCCAGTGACTTAGGAGATTGTGGGTTGAGTTAACTGAGGGCTCGGCGTGCTACAGAGAGAGTATGCCCAGTAAGTACCAGCGTCTCAGAGTCGTCTGAAGCTAGCGTCTGAGTCTGCATAGTTATACTAGGGGATACATACCCTCTTGGATATAGGAATTTCTGAGGTGCAGGCAGGACACTAATAACGATTGAATATTGCAGGAATTAATGCTCCCGGTTGCACGTGGGTTCCCAAGGGGAAGTCCAAAGGGGGCTAAAGCTAGGCTTAGGAAGTTGAAGATCAGGATATATGCTGCAACACCAAGTAAGTTAGTCCTTTATACGTGCATGCAGGCGAGGTTTCTTGCAATACCAATCATTTGTGAAAATCTGTCCTATAAGCCACTTGTGAGGCTGAGGTACCCATCTCAGAACTCGGTGTCAACAGAGTTTGCCAGGGTAGGCGACTCACTTGGAGGCAG